>NW_025836016.1:0-7316 GCF_002878395.1 Capsicum annuum
CTGCATTTCTCCTCTAAAGTCGTATACAAGCTCTCGAAAGTTGCTGTCTTAGGCGTCGTAACTGCTAACTTAACCTCTTTACTAGCTAACTTATACTTCTTATTCTCCGCTTCTCCTCGTCTTCCTTGCTCTTATCCAATTTTGCATAAGCCACCTTCTTAGTCTTCACCTTCCTATTTAACTTCTTTGTTCCACCATTTGTCACCTTGGTGCTTGCCAGATCGGCCTCTTGAAACACCCAACACCTCTTTAACTGTCTCTCTAATGGAATTGACAGTCGTCTCCCACATACTATCCATATCCCCTCTACTCTCCTAAGCCACAATTGTCATCAGCTTCTCCCAAATCTCCAATGCACTGTCCATATTCAAGCTACCCCACTGAATCCTAGGTCTGATCCTCTTTACCCCTCTTCTTACTCCATTTTTTGATTTCCAATTCCATTACTTGAAGTTTTTGTTAGGTCGAAAGATTCTCGCTGGGTATGACTTTATAGTCTTTAAGCGTTGTGTCACCCTTCCTAAAGAGCAAAAATTCTATCTAAGTCTTGGCCACCTAACTACGAAAGGTAGTAAGGTGCTCCTCCTTCTTCTGGAAACTCAATGTTGCTACCCACTACCCAACGACCCTAGTGAAATCCAAATCTGAAGTTGCTCCATTCCTTTCCCTGTAACCGAAACCTTCATGCACATTATCATAGCCTCTCGATATAGACCCAATATGCCCATTGAAATCCCATTCTATGAAGAGCTTCTCAGTGTTCGGAACGCCTTTCACCACCTCATCCAAAACCTCCCAAAAGCTCCTCTTTCCTCCTTGTCCAAGCCCGTTTGGTTAGTTTAGGCACTAATAGCATTGTCACGACCCGAACTAGGGCCTGGCTGTGACGAGAATTTTGATTCATGGAGACCCGAAACACCCCTATCTGTCTGGTAATCATGCACCTAATTCATATGATCAAAGTAATGTGGAAGAAACACAATATAACGGAAACATGGTCAAGAATCATATGAAAATGAAAATGGGGAATAGTGTCCCACAATCTAAATCAACATCTCTAAAACCGTCTGCGAAATCTCTACTATATGACTGAAACAATATCTATCTGAAAACTGGGACAAGGCCCCCAGCAGACCCCAAAGCTAAATATAAGATAAAAGGACTGTAGAACATAAGACCTTCCAAAATATAGAAGGCTCAGCACTTGTCTCTACAACTCTGTCTGAATGATCTACTGATTCTCTTGACCCTTAGACTGAGCCTCTGAACCTGAGAGGTTGGAGAGGGGAGGGGGTCAGCACAAAAGTACTGGCATGCAGAGATATCAAAGCAAAACATAATATTTTTACAAAATATAGTTGAGAGCCATTATAAAGCAATTTCGTATCAAATCATTTGAAAGCACATGGGTGTAATGCAATAGTTTTTCTCAACAATAATGAAATGCAACTTAGCTAGGTGGAATACCCTACATAATTTACACCAACTATCAAACCTCGGTTGCCACCGAGATTAGAGTATAAGTGAGGGAAAGACACACAAGATCACACAGCATGGTGTCTCGACCCAATGGTAGCTCCCAAGATCACTTAGCCCGGACTCCTATCTATAGTTCCAATTTGGGAATGACATGAAGTCAAGTACACAAGATCACTTAGCCTGGTACCAATATTCCGTGTCGGCAAACACGTTTTTCCAGCGATGAGCGCTTGTGTCTCAAACGCCTTCTTCGAGCATCCACCTTTCTCATGTAAAATCAATGCATTCAAATTTCATATTATTCAATTACATATCGTATTCTGAAGGGTATCATCATACCCGACTTGCAAGTCATCAATATCACATCCACATATGCATAATCATGTAAAAACCAAGGTTCTTCATCATTTACAAGTGGTGAACAATATTTATTTCAAATTCATACTCTCTTTTGTTGATCACAATATAATATGGAGTATCGAAACATTATCATGGGAATTTGAAAACAATTTATCATTCATATTTATCAAACTTCCATGGAAAATCTCAAATCAACACATATGCATGGTTTCAACCATTGAAGTATATAGGCAAACAATTCCCATGACATAAAGAAAGATGACTTAGAAATCATATTGAAAGCAAGTTATTAACATTTGATTGAAAACCCCCATTTAAAAGCATGGATGTTCATAGAAATTACACCCATGAGATTTTAGGATAACCCCACGTACCTCGATTACTACGAATATTAGATGCTTCTCGAAGCCTACGTTGAGAGGATTCCAAATATGCAATTTGCTTTGAAGACCCATGGTTGAATCTTGAACTATTTGGGTTTTTATTTGGAAAAGGACCATTTTGGACCAAAAACGGAGTGTTTAAGTCACCCGAAACCATTACATAGGCGGTGCCTATGCTATCACCTATGTTTACATAGGCAGTGCCTATGCTATCGCCTATGTTTTACATAGGCGGTGCCTATGCTATCGCCTATGTTTACATAGGCGCCGCCTACTACTTTGAAAGGCCATAACTTCTTGCTCGGGTGTCGGATTTTAGCAAAATTGGTATCGTTGGAAAGATAACTCGAAGACCTATCTTTTGAAACATAGTAGGCTCTCTAATTTGACCTATACAGAGAGTTATGGTGGATGGAACCTGACACACTTTACAATGTCTACTAAAACTTAGTCGATCGAAATGGTTTTAACTCGTCCTTGAGTTGAAGGACCTCTACGGTCTAAATGCAAGCTTGAATGGATTCACATACTATGCAATTAATTAAAATGCCATATTGGCATAGGATTTATGGCTTTGGGATTATCAATGCATCAAAATCATAGTTTTTATCTAGCCCGAAATGCAGGGTGTTACATTATCTCCCTCTTGGGATCATTCGTCCTCGAATGATAGGTAAGAACATATTGAAGCTTAGAGGTATGGAATAACATGGACACGACATGTCCTCTAATATAGAATACACTGATCTGAAACATGACCATATGGTTGGAACTACTGATGTTCTGAATTCTTATACCGGACATGCATATCTAATGCATGGAATACACGACTGAAGCTACTCATAAGCTGAATTCTCATAATGAACATGCATACCTGATGAATGGATTTGTTACTGAGTTGTTCTCATGAACGCAGGACTAAATACACCGATAACCTGAACTTTTTCTATTGAACATGCATTTCTAATACATGCATATTTGACTGAACTGACGTATGAACGTATGACTGATACGCAACGACAACTGGTGCGGAGTTTGTAATAAGAATCTATGCATGCAGCTAGATGGGGTATCTCCCCCTTGGGACCTTATGTCCCTCTATGAATGCTC
Organism: Capsicum annuum; assembly: GCF_002878395.1. Taxonomy (NCBI): domain Eukaryota; kingdom Viridiplantae; phylum Streptophyta; class Magnoliopsida; order Solanales; family Solanaceae; genus Capsicum; species Capsicum annuum. The sequence continues at coordinate 3,333 of NW_025836016.1, forward strand.
AATTCACTAAGATACTCAAAAAACTGAGGAGATGTACAGGGCACCTACGAATTGAATCATAACTGAACCCCTGGAATCTGAATCTAATGCATGACGCATGAACTGATCTATACTCGTAATTACTAGTATACTATATCTTGGAATAGTAGCATGTTTGATATTTCGGGTAGCATGAATAAATGAAAAGACGAGAAAACAAGCCATGCGAATCTGCTTGTTAAACTGACTTACTGACTATACAGACTGAATTATGCTGGACCTTCATACTTAACTGGAGTATTCTCTTCAACACTCTCTCTAAGGAAGTTCTAGAAGTAATAGGGAGCCATGAATCTTGGATATGGATTATACAAGACACCCACTAAGGAATCATCACAATGACACCACTCTATAGTCTGGAATATAGACATATAACTCCTAAATTAGATAGAATTACCAGACTTTTGGCAATACAACTTCTTACTTTCAATCTTAGCACGTTTCTCGAATATCCCTTAACTATATTATTCCCTATAAATATCATATTCATTCAACTCAGCTTAAAATTCTAATATGAGCATTGACAAATCTTTCTACTAATGTCGGAAATAAATTAATCCCTTCGCCGTGATCAAGCCTAACTCTAAGTCACAAAAAAAAATACAACATGCCAGACCACGCTATTATTCTAAACCATATGATGCCACCTTCTATATCTCTTTTAAAGATCACATCCCTAGTATAACATGCCTTACCACTTCAATGACTACTTTGAACTCTTAATATGAAGCAGCAAATGCATATTGCGACCTTCCGCTATAATCTCAAAATATCGTTCAAGCCTATTTTATAACCACATGTTAACTTCAAGGCAACCACGCATAAATACATACTTCATATAGTTTCTAACTATTGTCAATATAACTCCCACGTGCTACCCTAAGACATACACACATAAACTTTTCCACTAACCATCACATGTATCAAAGACTTGGCCCCAAATCTTACTTCATACTTATGGCCTTATCTAAACAAGCATACTATGATCTTCCATCAGCAAGAACATTTACATCATCACCACTATCATTGCATAGGAAGGGTCACTAAAAGGTTAAAACATAAGACCCTCAAGCGTGAAAAGATCTTTATACGGGACTGAGCACACTATAAAGAGTGAGTACATGCGTCATGAGTTGCATAACCTCAACTAGAGTTCATAACATAAGGAATGATTCCAACTACTTGAATGAACTAAAACTCGTTATCTTGGAACTGGAAGAGTACGTGACTCTCTATCATATACCGGAATCATGAACTATTATCACGGAACTGAATCGTAAGGCATGAGTAAGCATCCGGATAACAAAAAAATACTGAGGTAGGAATGGGTTGAGATTCACCCTCACTTTCTGATGTTCTAAATCATACTGCATCACTACTAGAATCTGAGAGCCTTACTTGGTTATTCGTTCTATCATCTCCCCCTTAGCTTCAAGTCATCATCTAGCGTTTGGGAGATCCCTTACCAGATTCTAACTGAACTACACTTACTGCACTCTAGGGTCTGAAAGAAAAATGACAATACATGCATATCATAGAACTCAACCCAAATGACTACCTTCTGGGATACACTCTATATTTCCATAACCACCAATAGTCATAGTATAATGCTTGCACACTTATTTCTATTGATTCAACCTTCAAAACTCAAACTTAGATTCTAACACTTAACATGGATATCACCAAGCCTTTGATGAACCATAGCACTTCTGTCCTAGCATACCAATATTGCTACTCCAAACTTATATCTCTCTACCATGAGAATCGAGATCACATCAAAAGGCTTAACACTATCAATCAAGGCTCCTTAACTTAGCTATCTAGAACACCATATACCATCTAACTAGTCTTTTTCCAACTAGCAACTCCACGGTACCACTAGTCACACACAACATGTAATAATCTTAGAGAAATGCCACAACTCCATATCGCCTTGGGCATACTTACACACCATACCTACAACATTATACTTCATTACGAATCAATTTAAACTTAAGCTATTTCATACACCGTTCAAGCCTATTAGATCACTTTCATATAACTAACATCATTGATCAAGAAATCATCACATCCACCTTTATGAACTTCAACTGTTCAAACTTAATGTCTAGTGCTATTGCATGATTTACAACCCAACCTTACACAAAATTTTCACTTGGAAACTATAAATAAACATCACGAAACACTAGTGCACTAAAACTTCATAACCACAATAATCGATCATGACCTAACGGTTTTCCTTATCATAATCCGTTAGCATATACTATTTCAGCACCTCAAGCCTACTAATTTAATCCCACAAAACATGCATCATCAAACTCTTGCCACTATTTACCACCACACCATTTAAATTCAAGCCTATAGTTTAGTATCAATCATCTACCACCAATGAAAAATGCAACATAATATACTAATCCATCAAATTGGAACATTCTATCCCAAATACTTCAAAATCTGCTACATACCTTCTCATAAGTAGTACTAGTTTACAACTACCAACAAAAGAAGGTCAGGGGGTAAGGTCACATAATAGACATGATCAACCTTAATCTTATATTATAACTCCATACAATCTTTTCTACTTATACGGATTTCTCAACTCATACTTACTCACTCAATCATACATTTAAACTGCCTTTAAATTCCTCAAACAACCATGAGTCTATAATCATAACTTACTCGCTAATATAGCCATTTTCACATTCAAGCAACCAACAAATCACCCTGACCAACAACTCCTTCTCTACCTTCTACTAATAACACACAAGGATGAATTACTTCATTACCAACTCTATCTCATGCAAACAGATTCAGCCATACATATATTAAGCCAACGAAAGAACAAAAAGTTGGACAACAAGTTTCTAGTGAATCGAAACAGGCCTCACACGGCTTCACTAGACTTTGGTTTTGTATTTTGAACAAGAAAATGGGATGAATGACAAGTCAACTATGCCAGTGAATCGAAAGAGCCCCACACGGCTTCACTAGACTTTTTAGTTTCATCAACACAATGATAAAATATTTTCAAGAGATAGAAACTTGTCACACAATATTCCATAATCTGAGAATACACATCTTACTTTGTATATATTAAAATCTGAGTCAAATATTTCCTCCACAGATTATGATACAATCTACACACGCTACTAGCTACCAACAGGTCATGACACTGACACTTTAACTTATACTACTATTTGGGTGAAAACACAATTCCAACACTCCTACTACACATCTTTTCCCTTGAGCATGACATCTGCAACATAAATTTCTGAAAAGGGCCGAATATACTTAATAAAGAAGGCTGAAAAGCATGATTTCATCAAGATCAAGGTTCACACTAGAACCCATACACTCTGAAGCAATAACGGGCTCTTCTCAAGTCCTTACACAATTTTAATATCTTATATAACGCTATTCGAAGGGACAATACCATTTAGACTCTAAACTTCTGCACTTGAATCACCTCAGTAATGTGACGGATTTGAGAACATCCGAGTAAGGAAAGAATTTGGGATGATTTTACTTTCGTATGGACATCACCATAGCACAAATTAGAGTATGAAGGAGGAACATTCTAACTCTGTTGCACGAACTAGAACATGAAGAAAGAGAGACATTCCTAAACGTCTTGTAGCCTCCTGCTTATAAGTGTGGCGCGCTACACACCCATAAATAAGACTCTACTCGACGCGATTTCACAGACACCCTAGGACTATGAACCGTGCTTTGATACCAAGCTTGTCACGACCCGAACTAGGGCCTGGCCGTGATGAGCATTTCGAACCATGGAGACCCGAAACACCCCTATCTGGTAATCATGCACCTAATTCATATGATCAAAGTAATGCAGAAGAAACATAATATAACGGAAACATGGTCAAGAATCATATGAAAACAAAATTGGGGAATAGTGTCCCACAATCTAAATCAACATCTCTAAAA
>NW_025836017.1:0-1007 GCF_002878395.1 Capsicum annuum
ATAGATTTTTACATCTTGCTGTAAATATTTTACTTCCTGGGGTTAGTTTTATTCCTGATATTTTCCAATATAATACTAATGATTTATCTATATTTTTATTTGTTATTGCTACTGAATAATTTGCACTTATTATAAATTAAAATTTTTGATATATTAAATTTTCTTTTATGGCAGTTATTATACTTTTTTCTATAGGTTTTATAATTTTATCATCTGCTAGGTATAAGTCTATTGGTGTATCTATTCCTTCTCTGAAACATGCTTTTATTAATATCTCTGTACCTCCTAGGTGTACGTATTTTATTGGGTCTTTAATTTTTATATCGTCTATTTCTTTATTAATTAACCTTTTTGTTACTAGTGGTATACTAGCTTTACCTTTTGCATATCTACAGTCTATTACATGTTCTTTTTGGCTTACTACGTAGTATTCTTCTTTTCTTTTACTAAATATGTTTTTTTTGTATTGGTATTTTAAATATTTCTTTTACACTTAAATCTAATTCTTTTTCTTTTATTTCATTAAATATGTGACTATCAAATATTATTTTTTGATCTGTTCCTTCTTCACCTAAATATTCTTCCTTTGTTATTATTTTTATATCTTCTTCAGTAATTTAATTTATCTAATTTACTATCTATTTCATTATCTGTTTCATTCTCTGAAATTTCATATATACTATCTTCACTTTCTAATTCGTAATCAATATAATCTATCTGCATATATTCTGTATTTTCTATTTTTATTTCTAATATTTGTTTATTTTTTGGCTTTTTAGGTAATTTACAATCTCTAACTAAATGCCCTAATTTTCCGCAATTATAACAAGTACATTCTTTTATAAATTTCTTTTTCCTATATGGTCTTTTATGTTTATAATTTTTTACATAATATCTTTTTTTTGGTTTCTTATATTTATATTTTGATTCTTTGTATTTCTTGTATTTCTTTGTAGCCCTAATTAGAGATGATCAAATTATTCAATAGCATGATCAAAGATGTAACC
>NW_025836018.1:0-2360 GCF_002878395.1 Capsicum annuum
TTTTCCAAAATACAAATCAACCCATACAAAATGTTTCATCATTTCAAATCTTGAGGTCTGGCTCTTTCTCTCTCATTCTCACTCAACAATACAGTACAGATAGCAACTACTCAATAAATTTGCTCAACCCTCCACAACAGATCACTTTTCTTCTCATTTCCAATCACATAGGTGTTATTTTTTACTTCATTCTTGCTTGTATCAGTCGTTTTCTTTGTATTCGTAGGCAACAGAGTTTGAGAAGAGCTCTATATTTGTCTTTTTTTCTAAAAAATAAGGACTTTTAAGTTAATGATGAAAAATAAAACTTTTAGTTGTATTATCTTTGAGAATGGGTTTACAATTGTAAGTTTTGATGGTAAAATCATAGAAAGAATTCAAGAAATCCCTAGTTTCCATCACAGTGTTCCATTGACTGTCGTGGTATAGTTGGATAGTGTTTGTGGTGTTGGTGGTGGTGGTGGTGTTTGTGGTCGTCGTGGTGGCACCGGTGGTGGCATTGGTTGGTGGTATTTGTGGTGGTGTCGGTATTCGTGGTGTTTGTTTGTTTGTTAGCATTGGTTGGTGGTGTTTGTGGTAGTGGCTTTTGGTGTGTCGGTATTTGTGGAGTTAGTAATGTATTTTTTAAAATCTATGCATACATCAATTGTAATGTAATTTTTGTTTTTCTTTGTCTGTAGGTAAAACATGTCTCCCAAAAGAAAAGAAAGTGAAAATGGATCAACATATGACCACTAAAAAGAAGGCTACAGTACAGAGGGATTCGGAGGAGCTTCCTGAACAATCTCACTCAGGAAAAAGTGAAGTTGAGGAGAGATATGAAAACAACATTAAGGGAGGTGGATAAGGGTCCGTAGATGGTGATGAAGAATATGAAAGTAAGAAAGAGGAGGAATTAGAGAGTCAGAAAGAGAAAGAGGATGATCATCAACATGATGATAATGGATCACCAACGGGGCATGAGTTAATATCGACATCCCAGCATGATCATGTCAAAACTTTTAGTATTGATAGGTTTTAAGTTGAGATGCCGATAAATGACCCAGAAGGAAAACAACTAACTGGTCAAATTGTACTTAAATGTCAGATGGGGAAATTTTTTGAACATTTTATGAAAATTATGAAGAACGAAAACATAGGAGGACTTTTTAAGAAGAGCTGCTTTGGACGCTTTCTTGAGCTGCTATGAACGTCATGCATTATCGGGCTATTGAGATACTACTCGAGGAGAGAAAAAATAATGTTTATGACTCCAACGTACCTCTTATTGACAATTTTGATCTTTTTCTCCTCGTGGAGCCATTGATGGTGTTGTTGCCCATCTTATAGAGGGAGGGTAAACTGATGAATCATTTTCCAAAGGAAGTGTTGATGAAGAAATCATGAGATTTTGAAGGTCGAAACAGGGGAATGATCCTTCCAAAAGATGATGCTGCTAAAGAGAGAGGCTCGCACGCTCTTGCACATATAAAATATTTGCTGACCGGCATAGAAATAGCTGAGCCAACGACTTTTCTGTGCGACAACGCTGTGGCAAACCTGCAAGAGGTCTGGGCTTATGGGGTACAAACTGGGCGTTTGAAGCCTGTGTATATAGAAGAGCCTGGAAATAGAATTTTTTAATTTCAAGTCACCCTTCACTTTATTACATGTACATGTAGTGGCAATAATTTTTTCTGATGAAATTTGAGTTTTTTATAATGCAATAGATTAGATTGTCAATCTGTTGTAAAATATCTTTAATCCGTTCTGGCAGATAGTTTATCTGTTGCAATAGGTTGGTCATCTGTTGCATTAAGCCGATGTTATTTCTGTGAATAATGTAATAATCTAAGTCTAATCTGCTGCAACAGTGGAAAGACCTGTTTGATAATTTCCAACAGATGACCTAAATTTTTCAACATGTGCCTAAATCTTTTTGATATTTTCCTACAATTACGCTTGAATATCCATGTGCTCATCGAAAACAAACCAGTAGAAAATACACACACCACCATGAAAATTTCAGCAATTAGGCTTCAATATCCATTTGCCCAACAACACCAAACCAGTAGCAATAACGGCAACAATGTAGTATCTTCTTGGTCGATTTTGTTTCTCTTCAGAAGCCTTGAATTTGTTCAACAAACCCCAGATTACACGATTTGCTTGTGAAGGGTGTCGTTCTTCATACCAATCAAAGTAATTGCATCCACTCAATTTCTGTACCAAAGAGAACACAATTACAAGTCAATAATTAATCAACTAATTAATAAAAAAATATTACCTTTGAAATCTTACAAGTAAAAAACCTACAACCCAGATTTTGTTGAGTCCAAGAAGTCTTTAACAGAGCTTCATGACCGCACTTACAATATCAA
>NW_025836019.1:0-1016 GCF_002878395.1 Capsicum annuum
GGTATGGATAAACCCTTTGTATGAAAACCCCAAAAGTATTCTAAGTCTTCTAAACCCTATAGAAATAAACGTTCCAGGCATAGAAGCAAGGAAGAACGTGAGGCTAGAAAATCCTTCCGTAAGTCTACTAGATTCACAAAAAATCGATCAAAAAGAGATTTAGCCAAAATTAAATGCTATAAGTGTAACCAGTATGGTCATATTGCTCCAAATTGCAAATTATAAAAACTCAAGTCCTTAGGACTTTCTGAAGAAGTTCATAACCAAGTCTATAATTTATTATTTACCTCTGATTCTGAATCTGATTCTACTTCTGAAAATGACTTTGAATTACCTAATTCTGATAGTGAGCTCGATCAGATTAATAAATGTAATGACTGTGATAATGATGTTTGCAACTGTGATGAAATGATGTATAAACTTCAAGCAAAATTCAAAGGTCTTGATTTAAATGTTCAAACTCTTACTGCTGAAAATGTTCTCGAATTACTAAAAGAAGTTACTGATGAAAAACTGCGTGAAAAGATCCTTAATTTTGCTACTCAAAAAACTTCTGCTAATACTAGTACTTCTAAAGATAACTCTTTTGATAATCATCCCATGTCTTATTCCCTAGCTGAAGTTAATCGACGTCTTGCTTTAAAATAAAACCCCCGGTAGAGATACTACCTTTAATGATTTAAAAATCGAAGTTGAGCAATTGAAAACAGAAATTATTTCCTTAAAGCAAAACCAGATGATCTCAGATCATAGAATTTTAAAAATTGAAGAAAAAATTATTGATGTTCCCGAAGTCTCTTTTGCTTTAAAAGGAAAAGAAAAGGATTTCGAACACTCTGAAAATTCTGAAATTGATAAATTCAGTCCAACAGAAGATTTGAAAAAAAATTATTTCTTGGGAATGATGTAAATTGTTACTGCTCATAAATGGTATATAAACTGCACTGTTTTGATAAATAAGAAAATTTCTGTTACCAATATTGCTATGATTGATAGTGGTGCTGATGTTAGTTGTA
>NW_025836020.1:0-1094 GCF_002878395.1 Capsicum annuum
GCTATGATTGTGGTGCATATGATTAAATGATATCTGTACGCCATCTCAGAGGATACAACAGATCATTGATGATTTTAAGTTCAAGATCAGTCAAAGGAATACCAACAGGCATTTTGTCCGTCACGTCCTGAAGGAAATGAAGTTGCGGATGCTCTTGCAAAATTTGCTACTACTATTCAGAATTCAAATAATTCTTTTTTTGGTATTAAGCATCAGGCCCTACATCAAAAGGCCTTGCCCTCTCAGCCTTTGTAATAGCAAGTAAAACCTTTAAATTCACCTTAGTTCTCTATGCTGCAGAAATTTTGAATTTGTTGTCTGATGATTGTGAGGTATACTTAGATAAATTTGTAGGTGCTGTATAAAAGTCGCAAGATGAAGGGATTCTAGAAATAAAAGGAGTAAACGACTACCAAATTGAAGAAAAAAAAACGAAACAATGATTTGTCTGGTTCTAAAATTATAAAGCTGCATAAGAAAGGCAAAAAGAAATCACAGTGAAAGATCGTCTGACAGTTGATCAATCAAAACACACTTAGCAATCAGTAATCCTGTTACAATATGAGAGGATAGGCATGTCGGCAAGCTGAATGTGCTTTTGCAGAAGTTGTCAAAGTAATTGTCAAATTCAGAAACATCCTCACCGGTTTGAGATCTAAGTACACCTGCTAATCATCAGCCAACAACAACAACAAATCCAGTGTAGGGCGTGCCACATGGAGAAATTATGGATACCATGTCCTTGTTACGAGCTAATCACATGCTTGACTCACAAGTGCTTTAGATTTCCCCACTTATCCTGTTTTGAAGATATTGTTTGCACATTAGTTGAATGTACATACTCAAAAACAGAAGGTAGGATTTTGTTTCTACTTACTCCGATAGTGATGTCAATACGGTCGCATCCTTCAATATCGCTGACTTCTTCCTTAATTTTCACAGCTGAAGCCTCCAGTGACTTATTCATGCAGTTAAGCAACTTAATCTGTTGCAGTTTTGGAATATCTACAAAGCTAAAGGGGATCGCGTTGAGCTTGTCACACCCTTTTATAACAAGTGTTTCAAGCTGGGGAAAAGAATCCTCTGAGGCATCC
>NW_025836021.1:0-1406 GCF_002878395.1 Capsicum annuum
CGTAGAATGTAGATCATTGTAAAGTACCAATGCATGGAACAACATCAACATGAGCTATTAGGCCTTTGTCAAGTTTGCCAACAGTTTTAGTTGTTCATTTTACTGTTTGTTTTTTACATTTGTGCTGTAGAATATTTGTTGTCTCCTATTCACAACGATCCTACATCTATTAATTTCAAGTCATCTTCAACTTCCCGTTGTGTATTGAGTTCTCTAATAATCACTAAATAGATATGATTTTGATTTGATAGAAGAAAGGTTTGTGTAAGGTTTATTCTATTAAACATGTAAAATATGTAAATAAGTTGGTACGTATGGGCTATGACAAATGAAACTCAAAAATAGTATTATGTAATTTTGAAAGTGTTGTCGCTTCAGCATTATAGGACATCTAATTGTTAGACTAGAGAATAATCAAGTTTTTTCATCTTGGAATGTGTTTCTCTTTTGAACTGTGGAACTGCGTGCTAACTGGATCACATATATGTTAGACTTATATAAATGTGAAGCTGCAGTTTTCTCTTTTGGCAATTTCAATTGTTCTTTAAATTTTATCATCTCAAATTTGGATGTTTGTACTTCTTTCTAACCATGATTGATTGATTTGCCTCTTCACTGGCTAACTTAGATGTGGTTTATGTACTTATTTGATTGCGGAATAGTCCTTTTTATGTTGTCATTTAAGTGCTAATATATATTTTTTGTTCTCTTTTTATTGGTGTCCAAAATGAAGAAAGATATGAAGAAAATGATGAAGATATTGACCTTACTTGAGAAGATTTTTGGGTTGTGGAAGAATTCTCTAATATCAATAATTTTGTGTTGAAATTTTTAAAACTTATCGTGACTTGAACTTGCTACAGTGTAAAAACTTAACTAATCATTTTGGAATTGATTACATTTTACTTTTAGGTTTAAATTACTAGCTTGTTGCATATTTTGAATTATGAGATTATTAATGAATGATTTTGTTTTGTGATGTGTATATATTGTGTTATAATTTATAAAGCGTTGCAACAGAATAACAAAAGAGTTGCAATAGATACTAATGAAACGGTTTAATGTCATTGCAATAGATGAAAATAGGTGTTCCAATAAGTAATGAAATAGTTGTAACAGGTAGTCAAAAGGTGTTGCAACAACAACAGTGTCACAATAGCTTCTATTCGAATGGTTAGTAACCGTTGCAATATCATCTATTGCGACAATTATAAACCGTCGCAATAGATGAAAATAGTCGTTCAAAAAATAACAATCGCAATAGGTCTATCTATGGCGATGGTTTCCAGAAACCGTCCCCATAGCTCTACCTATGGCGACGGTTTAGATAACCATTGCAGAAATCGTTTCAATAGACTTATCGCAATGCCCACCTATGGGATGCTTCCAGAACCGTTGCGATAGGT
>NW_025836022.1:0-1369 GCF_002878395.1 Capsicum annuum
GCGATTGTTATTTTTTGAACGACTATTTTCATCTATTGCGACGGTTTATAATTGTCGCAATAGATGATATTGCAACGGTTACTAACCATTCGAATACCAGCTATTGTGACACTGTTGTTGTTGCAACGCCTTTTGACTACCTGTTACAACTAATTCATTACTTATTGGAACACCTATTTTCATCTATTGCAATGACATTAAACCGTTGCATTAGCATCTATTGCAACTCCTTTGTTATTCTGTTTCAACGCTTTATAAATTATAACACAATATATACACATCACAAAACAAAATCATTCATTAATAAACTCATAATTCAAAATATGCATCAAGCTAGTAATTTAAACCCAAAAGTAAAATGTAATCAAGTCCAAAATGATTAGTTAAGTTTTTACACTGTAGAAAGTTCAAGTCACGATATGTTTTTAAAATTTCAACATAAAATTATTGATATTAGAGAATTCGTCCACAACCCAAAAATCTTCTCAAGTAAGGTCAATATCTTTATCATTTTCTTTGTATCTTTCTTCATTTTGGACACCAATAAAAAGAGAACAAATAATATAAATTAGCACTTAAATGACAACATAAAAAGGACTATTCCGCAATCAAATAAGTAGGTAAACCACATATAAGTTAGCGAGTGAAGAGACAAATCAACCAATCATGGTTCGAAAGAAATACAAACATCCAAATTTGAGATGATAAAATTTAAAGACCAATTGAAATTGCCAAAAGGGAAAACTGCAGCTTCACATTTTTATAGGTCTAACATATATGTGATCCAGTTAGCACGCAGTTCCACAGTTCAAAAGAGAAACACATTCAAAGATGAAAAAACATGATTATTCTCTAGTCTAACAATTAGATGTCCTATAATGCTGAAGCGACAGCACTTCCAAAATTACATAATACTATTTTTGAGTTTCATTTGTCATAGCCCATACATATCAACATATTTACATATTTAACATGTTTAACAGAATAAACCTTACACAAACCTTTCTTCTATCAAATCAAAATCAGATTTGTTTAGTGATTATTAGAGAACTCAATACACGAAGGGAAGTTGAAGATGACTTGAAATTAATAGATGTAGGATCGTTGTGAATAGCAGACAGCAAATATTCTACAGCACACATGTAAAAAACAAACAGTAAAATGAACAACTAAAACTGTTGGCAAACTTGACAAAGGCCTAATAGCTCATGCTGATGTTGTTCCATGCATTAGTACTTTACAATGATCTACATTCTACGATATGAGATATTTGGTAGAGATTAAGGTTATAAGTTTATAAGGTTGTTTACTAATATAAGGTTATAAGATTAAACGGGTGTCACACCCCTTTTTTAACCAAAAAGATTCG
>NW_025836023.1:0-1012 GCF_002878395.1 Capsicum annuum
TCATCTATTGAGACGGTTTATAACCGTCGCAATAGATGATATTGCAACAATTACTAACCATTGCAATAGCAGCTATTATGACGCTGTTGTTGTTCTGATGCAAAGCTTTTTGACTACCTATTACAACTATTTTATTACTTATTGGAACGCCTATTTTCATCTATTGCAACGGTTACTAACCGTTGCAATAGACTCTATTCCAATGACATTAAACAGTTGCCATAGCATCTAATGCAACTCTTTTGTTATTCTGTTGCAATGCTTTATAAATTATAACACAATATATACACATCAAAAAACAAAATCATTCATTAATAATCTCATAATTCAAACTATGCAACAAGCTAGTAATTTAAACCCAAAAGCAAAATGTAATCAAGTCCAAAATGATTAGTTAAGTTTTTACACTATAGCAAGTTCAAGTCACGATAAGTTTCAAAATATTCAACACAAAACTATTGATATTAGAGCATTTATCTACAACCCAAAAATCTTCTCAAGTAAGGTCAATATCTTCATCATTTTCTTCATATCTTTCTTCATTTTGGACACCTATAAAAAGAGAACAAATAATATAATTTAGCACTTAAATGACAACATAAAAAGGACTATTCCACAACAAAATAGGTACATAAAAAACATATAAGTTAGCTAGTGAAGAGGCAAATCAACCAATCATGCTTAGAAAGAAATACAAACATCCAAATGTGAGATGATAAAACTTAAAGAACAATTGAAATTGCCAAAAGAGAAAACTGCAGCTTCACATTTATATAGGTCTAACATATATGTGATCCAGTTAGCACGCAGTTCCATAGTTCAAAAGAGAAACACATTCCAAGATGAAAAAACTTGATTATTCTCTTATCTAACAATTAGATGTCCTATAATGCTGAAGCGACAGCACTTCCAAAATTACATAATACTATTTTTGAGTTTCATTTGTCATAGCCTATACGTACCAACATATTTACATATTTAACATGTTTAACAGAATAAACATTACATAAAC
>NW_025836024.1:0-1038 GCF_002878395.1 Capsicum annuum
CCAATTCCATTCAAAGTCCAAATGCAATATATCTTTCGGGTGAATGCTTGGAATTTGCTTTTCTAACGTAAGTCTATTAGAAACTTTTGTCTCGACTTCTTAGCTTTTGTCAAGCTGCTGCTGCTGCTCAAGCTGGTGCTTCTGTCATTCATATTTTTGTTGGTCGCCTGAGGGTAAAATCTTTTGTCTTATAAGAAATTTTGTTGTTTGGATTTCTTTAATTCTATAGACATAACATTTATCATTATTTTCAGGATTGGTTTCGCAATCACACTGATGACTCTAAAGTTGAAACTGCTCTTAGACGAGGAGAAGACCCCGGGTTAGCACTATTTTGTTTTCCACTTTGTTTCTGGAGTTGAAAGTACTAGATCTTACATTTGAAGATTTGTTGAGACCATGTGTATTCTCTTCCTGTTGCATAAAGGTTATAGTTTTATTTGCGAGACCAACCTGCTAATCTATATGGCCACCAATTAAAAACTAATCTATACGTAAAACTTAACGGCCACGGTTAAGTAAACAACCTTATATTAGTAAACAACCTTATAACCTTAACGACCACCGTTTAACCTTATAACCTTATATTATTAAACAACCTTATAACCTTAATGACCACCATTTAACCTTATAACTAGCGTTAAGTAAACAACCTTATGTTAGTAAACAACCTTATAACCTTAACAACCACCTTTTAACCTTATAACCTTATATTAGTAAACATCCTTATAACCTTAACGGCCACTGTTTAAACTTATAACCTTATATTAGTAAACAACCTTATAACCTTAACGACCACCGTTTAACCTAACAACCTTATAACCTTAACGGCCACCGTTTAACCTTATAACCTTAATGACCACCATTTAACCTTATAACTTTAACGGCCACCATTTAACCTTATAACTTTAACAACCACCATTTAACCTTTTAATCTTATAACCTTAACGACCATCGTTTAACCTCCAAAAACATAAATCGGATAAACCTCTAATAAATATATGCAAAGGGAGTGAAAATATCCCTATTGCAGCTTCA
>NW_025836025.1:0-3344 GCF_002878395.1 Capsicum annuum
GGGTAGGCAAAATTTAGAAATAAGTGTTTCGTTGGATGTTTGAATGAGGAGTATGTGTTGAATGTTTTCTACTTTATCGCATTCGATTCAAATGTATTTATTTAGCCGGGGAATGCCCCGAGGTCTTCTATACTTATTCACCGGGGAATGCCCCGATGTATCATGTTGGCGGAAAATGATCGTGATGAAGGCCCGCGGCATCGGGTAAGGCATTAGAGCTTAGTCTAGATTTAGTTTAGAATAGGATATATATTTTCGTATTTTTTTCTATTTTTGGACTGTATAATTGGACTGGACTTTACATTTTGGATTGTTTTGTTTTGTTTATTGTTTGATTATTTTGCGTACTTTTGTGTGGTTTATACATTTCTTAGTGTCAAAAAAAACAGTCGATACACTCAACCAAGCGACCGTGGTTGAACCACGGGATCGAGGGGTGCCTAACACATTCCCCTCGGTGAACAGAATTTCGTAGCCGGAATCTCTGCTCGCAAACCAGTTTAAAGAATCAAATGATTTTGAAAAGGATTTTTCAATGGTGACTTGGCACACCAGATTATGCCAAGTGGCGACTCTGAATAAAAAATGTTAATAATCTGTTTCCGAAACAAATTTTTATTTCTTGTCACTTAAATAATAAAACCCTTTCGAACATTAAATTATTAACCATTATTTTTTTGAAGTCGAAAAAGGGGTGTGATAACTGAAATACATCCATTTCTGAAATTATTTTATCAAGATGCATAATACATTAACTAGATTAAAGGAAAATACATAATTAAAATTATGTATCCAAAAAATTTATGAGTTTGTGGATGTATCTAATTATTAATTTTTTTTTTAAAAAAGATTTAAGTAATTAAATAAAAAATCATTTTTTATATAACTTAGTAAAAATAATTTATGATTGTATATAATTTTTCCAACAAAAAGTCTATTTCACACATCATAATCTTCACAAAAAGTTATAGTCAAAAAATGATAATGAAGAATCAAAATTATTATTTTGGATCCAATCAATTTTGGTGACTCACATTCAACTCCTTTTGTACAACAGCTCAAATAATAGCCCACCAACTCATTTATTAAGGATGTTACACACTAACCTTAAGTGGGTCATTCACACAACTATTTCAATTTTTGGATGATTTTTAATTTTTGTTTTTAAATTTGATGATCTTTAATTTTTATTTCTTAACACTTCTAAGTAAAAAAAATTAGTGGTCCAAAGTATTTTCACTTGATATAAGTATTTATTTTTGTATTATAATATAACATGAGGTAGAATTTATAACGACATAACAAATTGTGCAGCTGAAATTCTGCAGATTGGAAGCCAAAGTCAAGAAGATAAGAGCGAAGTGTGGGGTGGGGTGGCGTGGGGTGGGGGGTGGTAGGAGTTTCTAGTGATAGTAATTGCGACATCTCTTCTCTTCTCTTAGCGTGCATAGTTTGCTTACATGTCCCCGTAGTTCAGCTCGACTTTTATAAGTTTTGTTGTACAAGACATAATTTTCTTCTATTAAGTTTTTACCGATAAAAATAACTTTAATTTCAGAACCCACAAATTATATCATAAAACGATATAACTTAATTTCTACAAAATTTATGTCGAACAATATTAAAATTGCCTAAACTCATGTTTAGCAAAATTACCACACAAAAATTTATATATATAATTTATACAACATAACTTAATTCCTACCGAACATTTCAAAATAAGTGCAATCCATGAAAAAAATAAAAAATTCATCTTAATCCATTACTTTATAGTAAAATAGTGGACAAGGATTTTCACGTGAACATTTGTATGGAGCCTATAAAACATTGCCCATGTGAACAAACGGTTCAAACAGTAGAAAGTGTCTCATGGACTTTGAAGGGATTTTAACATTTATTTTGTCGGTAGATAGTGGCGAAATTAGAATTTTTATTTAAAAAATTAAAATATAAAAAATAAATAATTATTTAATATTTATTATAAATATATAAAAAATAATATTAATCACATAAATAATGTAATTTTTCGTTCCGGCTAATTGATTGGGCCCGTGCTAGTCGGCTGAAAAAGAAAATTACCGACCTAATCATATAATGTGTTATAACTATCGACACGTACGAAGTGTATAACAAATATTTATAGTAGATAATTCACTAATATTTTCTACAAAATAAAACAAATAGAATATGCCCAAATACCTACTTAGTATAAGAAATATATCTTAATTTTTTTATTGTATTTTGGAAACTCCAAGAAAACTCGCAGCCACTACACCTTTTGCCACAACCTTTGCTCTTCGGGTAAGCACTCTGTGGTGCGCACTGGGTAAACCCTTCACTGTGTAATAGCTCGCAAATTACATAGGAGATGTAAATTGTATTAGACAAACCCCGTACGACGAGCTCAATTGAGAAAACATTAGGGGTGGATCGAACCCGCGACCTCCCTCTATGGGAAGTCCCCCTCAAACCAACTCAACCACCCCTCAGGGCAAAGATATCTTAATTTACTATGCACTAATTTATACTTTAGGGTTATTCATAGCATATCTTAATTTACTATGCACTAATTTATATCTCAGGTTATTCATAGCATTATCATTAACTAATTGTTTCGTATTCATTTTTATTTTTAATGAAATCGTGTTATCAAAATTGTAAATCCTACGTGTAGAAATATTTATATTTTGAAAAAACAATAATCAAATATATCCCACCTCCTTGTAGTTGTAGTTTGAAACTATCCTTCATTACAATTTAGATTTAAAAATTTGATTGAATCAATATTAAATACGAGGAGATTCGCTAATGGTAAAAGTATAATTCAAGTGAAGATTTAAATATATAAGATAAAAATTTACCGTATTTTATTTCTCACATTTTCTTCATCCAATGTGCTTAACATATATAAGGATACTAGTTTAACTACACGTGCCTCACACGTGTAACATTTAATTATTTAAAATTAAATTATTTTTTACCTATGCAAATACTCTGATTTGTAGAAAGTTATGACGATGTATTTTCGGAAGATCAATGGCAACAAAGAACATAACCTGCATGTGAACCAATCAACTGTCACACCCCTATTTTTCACCGCATCCGACCCCGCTAGGGAGTTGGTTTTGGAGAAAACGGTTTTTCCGATTAAAGTGACGTTTTGAAAAGGGATTACTTTACTTACAGAGTCGCCACTTGGGATTGAGTTTGGGTGTTCCAAGTCACCTTATTGAATCCCTATTCAAAAGGAAATGACTCTTCAATTTTTATTTTTTCGTCTGCGAACTAGAAATCCGGATAAGGAATTCTGTTGACCGAGGGGTGCCTAACACCTTCCCCTCGGT
>NW_025836026.1:0-1030 GCF_002878395.1 Capsicum annuum
TCGAATGAGATGTATTATGGACCTCAACCACACACACTCTCGGCTTTCTTCATGAATAGCTATAATCTCAGTGTGATTCGATGAAGTGACTACGATAGACTGCTTTGTTGATCTCCAAGATATGGCAGTACCCCCACATATGAATACATAGCCTGTTTGAGATCGAGCTTTATGCGGGTCGGATAAGTATCCAGCATCAGCATAACTAACAAGATCGGAATTGCAATCTTTATAATAAAATAAGCCCATATCGGTAGCCCCCTTTAGATACCGTAATATGTGTTTGATCCTATTCTAATATCTCCTAGTAGGAGCAGAACTATATCTTGCTAGCAAATTTACTGAAAAGGCAATATCAGGCCTTGTAGTATTTGTAAGATACATTAGTGCACCAATTGCACTAAGATATGGTATTTCAGGACCAAGGAGTTCCTCATTCCTTTCTTGAGGTCGAAATGGATCCTTATTCACATCAAGTGATCGAACAACCATCGGAGTACTTAATGGATGTGCTCCATCCATATAGAATCGTTTTAACACCTTTTCTGTGTAGACAGATTGATGGACAAAGATATTGTTTGTCAAATGCTCAATTTGCAAACCAAGGCATAACTTTGTCTTTCCGAGATCTTTCATCCCAAACTCTTTCTTTAGGTAATCAATTGCCTTTGAAGCTCTATTGGCGTTCTAATAAGGTTTATGTCATCGACATAGACAGCAAGTATAACAAACTCCGGCGTTGTTTTCTTTATGAAAACACATAGGCAAATTTCATCATTTGTATAACTTTTTTTAGATAAATATTCACTAAGACGGTTATACCACGTGCGTCCAGATTGCTTCAAACCATACAATAATCTTTGCAATCTAATGGAATACATTTCTCGAGGCTTTGAACTATATACTTTCGGCATTTTAAATCATTCAGGAATTTTCATGTATATCTCATTATCAAGTGATCCATATAGATAGGTTGTTACCACATCCATCAATTGCATTTCAAGTCTCTCATGGACAGTGAAACTAATAA
>NW_025836027.1:0-2142 GCF_002878395.1 Capsicum annuum
CCACCTAGTTGTAACATACACTCACATACCAAAGACACCTATGTACATAGTCCTAGGATTACTAACCCGGCTACACAAGATCTCTCCTGACTGGTTGCTACTACCCACACACTCACACTAGCTTTTTACCCTTATCCGCGTCCTCCACACCTTCCTATCTAGGGTCATGTCTTCAGTAAGCTGAAGTTGCTCCATGTCATGTCTAATCACCTCCATCCAGTACTTCTTCGGCCTACCTCTACCCCTCTTGAATCCATCTAAAGATAGCCTCTCACACCTATAAACTAGGGCATTCACGCCCCTCCTCATCACATGCACAAACCATCTCAGTCTTCTTTCTCGCATCTTGTCCTCTACCGAAGCCACTCCCACTTTCTTTCGGATAATCTCATTCCTAACTTTATCCCCTCTAGTAAGCCCACACATCCAACGCAACATTCTCATTTCTGCTACCTTAAATTTTTTAATATGGGAGTGCTTGACTAGCCAACACTCCACTCCATACAACATGGCTGGATAGACTGCCACTCTATAGAATTTGCCTTTACGCTTAAGGGGCATCTTCTTATCATAGAACACTCCCGAGGCGAGCCTCCACTTTATCCAACCTACTCCAATACGTTTAGAGACATCCTCATCAATCTCACCATTTCCCTGAATCATAGACTCGAGATACTTAAAACTATCCCTCTTACAAATATCCTGGGAGTCCAACCTCACCACCACTCCGTCCTCCTGCCTCAAATTACTAAAATTACATTCCAAATACTTCGTCTTGGACTTACTCAACCTAAAACCCTTAGACTCAAGGGTTTGCCTCTAAACCTCCAATTTGTCATTCACCCCCTCCCCCCATCCCCCTTCCCCCCCGCATCTCATCAATCATCACTACATCATCTACAAATAACATACACTAAGGCACCTCGCCTTGAATACTCTGCGTCAACACGTCCATTACCAACGTAAAAAGGAGCAGACTAAGAGTCGATCCCTGATGCAACCCTGTCTCGACCGAAAAATGCTCTGAGTCTCCTCCTGCCGTCCTCACCCCGGTCTTTCCTCTATCATACATGTCTTTAATAGCTCTGATATATACCATCGGGACCCTTCTAACCTCTAAGCATCTCCAAAGAACCTCCCTCGGGACTTTATTATACATATTTTTCACGTCGACGAACACCATGTGAAATCCCTCTTCCTTTCTCTATATTGCTCCACCAATCTCCTTACCAGGTAAATTGCCTCTGTCGTCGAGCAACCAGGAATAAATCTAAACTGATTCACCAAAATGGACACAACCCTCCTCAATCTCCGCTCAACTACTCTCTCTCAAATCTTCATAGTGTGACTCAATAACTTAATACCCCTATAGTTGTTGCAACTCTGAATGTCACCTTTGTTTTTATACAACCGAATCATCGACTCCATCTCTAAGAATTAGGCATTCTCGTAGTCTTGAAAATATTGTTAAACAAATCAGTCAACCACCTTAAACCAGCCCCACCAGCATACTTCCAAAAATCCATTGGAATCTTGCTAGGCCCCGTCGCCGTACCCCTCCGCATCCTACGAATAGCCTCTCAACCTCCTCAACCTTAAAACGCCTACAGTAACTAAAATCACGGATCTTCTCTGAGTGCTTCAACTCTCCTAACTCAATGCCTCTGTTCCCTCCTCGTTCAAAAGTCTACGAAAGTACTTCTGCCATCTCTTCTTAATGTGAACATCCTTCACTAAAACAGTACCATCTTCCCCCTTAATGCACTTCACTTGATCGAGGTCACGACCCTTCCGCTCCCTAGCCTTAGCAAGCTTATACGACCTCTTTTCCCTTCCTTTCACCTCTAACCCCGCATATAAGCTCTCGAACGCTGCTGACTTAGCAGTCGTAACTGCTAACTTAGCTTCCTTCCTTGCAACCTTGTAAACCTCCTTATTCACCCGCTTCTCCCCTTCCCATTTACTCTTAATCAACTTAACATACGCCCCCTTCTTAATCTCCACTTTCTACTTCACTTCTTCATTCCACCATTGGTCCCCCTTATGACTTCCTGCCCTATCTCTCGAAATGCCCAACACTTCTCTAGCAGTCTCCGTGATGCAGCTGGCAGCCCTATCCCACATAACATCGACGTCCCCCTG
>NW_025836028.1:0-1718 GCF_002878395.1 Capsicum annuum
CGTCGACTCCCACGGGTAACGAGAATTTATCCAAACGCAACCTGGAGTCGACGCTTGGATTGAATTTCTTGAGTCAAGAACCAGGGATAACATTTTGTGGACTTATCTGTGGCTTCGACCAAAGATAGTATTGTTGGGTTGTCAAACGCAGCTCTCTTTAGTTATGTTAGGGATCAATTGCACTAGAACATACAGTCCTTCTTGGGTAATGCGCCAGTCGGGTAGGCTCAGGACGTGCCACCAGCAGTGGATCTTCTGAAGGATGTTGAGTACTTCAAGGACCAAGCCTTCGGTGAGAGAAAGTACGAGCAGTTTTGGAAGCATGCAACAAAGCTAGGTGTGGACACACTCAAAGAAAGTTTGGATAATCCGGGCCACACTCAGGGATATGAGGTCTGGCTTCAATCTATCCCTCGGGGTATCAGTCAACCCTTACTAGCGCAGCTTAGAGGGAGAATACAGGAAGAATGCATAGTAGACGACCATCAGGATGAAAGTGCAGGGTCCAAAGTGGAAACACTGAGAGTTTAGTTAGCAGATTTGTTCAAAACGGTAGAAAGGTGTCAGAATAATCTTTCCAAGTGCACTCCTCATGAGGCAGGAATACGGGCCCGAAGCTTCTTCCCCAATATTAGGGTGTCTTTACAGGATATGCTACAAAGTTTAAATGGGAGAAAGAGAACTTCACAAGCAGGTCCATCTCAGCCAGGGTCATCACGCAAAGCACCAGTCGGAAAGAGCGTTTCTTATCTTTATTCAGTTTGAGTCTTTTATGTGTCTGTCATTGTAGGGTGGTGTCTGCTTTAAGTCGAAGTCAAGTTGTTTTTGGGTATTAGGGTCTTTATTAGTAATTTCACCTATGTCATCTTAGGGGTCTAAAATGTTGTTTTGTATTTGTTGTTTAGTTTTAAAGTGGTCCCAAACTTTTTGTACGTTTTTGTTGTTTTCTTTCTTCAAAATGTTATGATGTTACGTCTTTCCTTTGTTTGTTTATTTTCATTTTTGCAAAAAAAAAATGGGTAATGTTTATACACATGCTGCCTGAACTACGCAAGATCTGATTCATGTACAACATGATACGTAGGCAACCTACTTTTGGGTTCGATCTAATCATTTTGTTTCGTTGTTTTTCATTATTTTTCCTCTTTTAAAGAAAATTAAAAGTCATAAAGAATGATAAAATAAAGGTAGATAACGAGAAAAAAGAAAAGAGCAGAGATGGATACAAAATAAATAAATAAATAAATAAATAAATAATAATAATAATAATAATAATAATAATAATAAGTGAAGATAAAAATCAGGATGACGTTAAAATGACCTCGCTACC
This sequence comes from Capsicum annuum, assembly GCF_002878395.1. Taxonomy (NCBI): domain Eukaryota; kingdom Viridiplantae; phylum Streptophyta; class Magnoliopsida; order Solanales; family Solanaceae; genus Capsicum; species Capsicum annuum. The sequence continues at coordinate 1,331 of NW_025836028.1, forward strand.
CTCAAAAGCTGGTAGAAATGAACATGAATTTAGGACAATTTTACCAATGTGATTCTCATGCTTGTTGTGTGCCCTAATCCTAACGGATGTCATCTTTGATCAGCATGTTCTTTTAGATAACAGTGGTAGGTTTGCAGCACTCTGGCTAGTCACCCATACTTCACTAGATCCAAAGCAAAGCTCGTCATGGCTAGCAGGGAGATTGAAAATTCGCTCATTGACCCGGATCAGGATCACAAGGAAGAAAGTTCTGAACACAATGATAAGGTAGTAAGGCTCAGGAAACAATTGATAGATTTATACTGGGCATGGGCTAGCGGAATGCCTCCTCCTCCACTTCCTGAAGGTCTTGGGAATATCTTTAACTGCCCACCGCTCTCTCAGGCGT
>NW_025836029.1:0-2428 GCF_002878395.1 Capsicum annuum
TCGGTCTTGGAGGGAGAAGGGATTTCTCTCTTGCTAAATAGATATGCTGAATCGATTGTTAGGTGACAATAGATGGTCGAAACTTGAATGTAAGTAAGAGGTTCATTTTGCCGCAATAGAAATTCATACCAAGGAAGCAAGGCCTTCTGCATCTAGCAATTTTCCTAATCCAAAATCACCTGTAACAATCAAGTGAATTTGAAGGATAGTAAAGAAGCAAAGACGACCCAATCAGGCAATTGTTCGGGCATTCTTACCTAACCTGATTTCGTTTTCCTTTGTGATGAATATGTTACATAACTGAATTCAAAATAGTTCACGTTAAAAACGTTTCATCTTCGCAATAATCGGCAACGATGCATATACAGCTCCCCTGATAGAAAAAGAAAGTTGAGCTTTTTCTCTGGTGCAGCTTATGCAGCAATAATCGCAACTATTAAAGGCTACGTTTTGCACTTTCTGATCCAAGCAACCACAAAACTGGATGATAGGATACCTTGTCCACCCAAGCATCTTTGTACTCTAAAAGATATGGATGGCTTAGTTTAGCTATCAAATTCATCTGCAACGGAAAAATAACCGTCTATCGTCAGATTAGAAGAATATTTTCCAAGCATATCTTACCGACAAGTAAAAATTTTCATATAATAAATTATAAGATGAGTCGAAGATGTTGTATCTAAATGTGCTTGGTTTGAAAGGCAAGATTGGAGAAACTATTTGATGACATAACTTCTTTCACTCGACATTTGAGCGTGTCCTTCTTCCAAACTGCTTATTCATCAAAATGAATATTTGGTAGAGAGATGTATACCTCTTAGCGTCCGTATTATCCACTTCAAGAAAGTAGTGTTATTGATACAGGGAAAATCATAGGTGCGAAGTACTTACTGGTTCTTCTTTTCTATTGCTAAGAGGAAAGAAAACTACTTCACGTGTGACACCAACGAGAAAGTTCTAAATTTCTACTTCAGTTTAATCCTACTTGTCAGCTCATGTCATTTTTTTTTGGAAACTCGTCTTGTGGATGCTTGGTCCTTCGAACTCAAACCTTGAGTTAAGACATTGGGGCATATATATTATTCTGTTGAAACAATCTTCTCCAAAACCTAAACTCATCAGATGCAAACCAGCATTCATGCAGATAAGAATGAAGATGTCTAAAGGTTTCCATCGATAGAATTCATAGGATGCTCAATGCATTGGTCAGGACAATCACTCCTTACATAGTCCAGCATGCTAAACACTCTTAGAAGAAAAAAGGTTTGCATGGCAACACACGCTTCAAGTCGTACGATAAGGTAGTTAAAATGGTAACAGCAAAGGAAGAATGTTGTGGTGTGAGAGTGATAATCCAAGATGTTTAGAAGCAGACCAATTGAAATAGAACAACAACAACAAGAAGCCCAGTGTATCTGGGGAGGGTAAAATGTACACAGTCCATACCGCTACCCCCGAAGTAGTAGAGAGGTTGTTTCCTATAGACCCCCGGCAATTGAAATAGAAGAAAATCAATAAAAATCAGTTTATCAAGTACTTTATGATAGAACACCTCATACAATGTATCTCACTACCGAAACTACGAGGAGAACTATTCAATTACACAAAAATCTAGCAAGTACGAGATATTGAATGTATGTATTATTCTGAACTGCTTTATATTTCATAAACGCGATGTTCCTTGGTTGAAGTTTTTGTTTGTCCCTTTGTTTTTTCGTGATGTACTTAACGAACTTGTTGTAACACCCCATATTCAAGTATGTGTATTGGCGTATTCAAGTACGTGTATTGGTCTTATTTATATGGAATTAATTTTTTTTATTTATACCGGAATTTGCCCGTCGATGGTTCCATACGATGGTTATTGAATAAGCTTTCCAACGATATAAATATTTCCAAAAAAGGATAGGTTTCGGATATAATCGAGCACGTTCAAAACTATAAAACGGTGGCCGGAATATTTGGGAATAGTAAATGTGTAGGAAAATTTCCTGCACACAAACTACTGAGGCCAGCTGAATATTTTGGTCAACTTCGAACGATCATAACTACCTTAATTTAATGAAATGGGAGAGATGCAACCTACTAAAATAAAGATCTTTGAGTCTTCTTTGCAATGCAATTGGTTTCATCCAAATCCAACGTCTGAGTAAGGAGTTATACTCGTTTTACTTCGGCCTATCAAAACAGATTTTTAGGGTCAACTTCAAATGACCATAACTCCTTGTACAGGACTAACTGGGTGGCCTACTTTATATGAAATGAAATCCCTTTGAATTATCCTTCCAACGATACAAATTTAACCCAAATCCGATATCGGAGGAAAGAGTTATGGTCGATCTACTTTAGCTTACCAAAACAGTCCACCAAAGGACAGATTTGACATTATTTAAATTTTAAAGGCATTTTGGTCATTTTCTATTATATT
>NW_025836030.1:0-1499 GCF_002878395.1 Capsicum annuum
TGGTAGAGAGATGTATACCTCTTCGCGTCCAGATTATCCACTTCAAGAAAGTAGTGTTATTGATACAGGGAAAATCATTGGTGCGAAGTACTTACTGGTTCTTCTTTTCTATTGCTAAGAGGAAAGAAAACTACTTCACGTGTGACTCCAACGAGAAAGTTCTAAATTTCTACTTCAGTTCAATCCTACTTGTCAGCTCATGTCATTTTTTTTTGGAAGCTTGTCTTGCGGATGCTTGGTCCTTAGAAGTCAAACCTTGCGTTAAGACATTGGGGCATGTATATTATTCTGTTGAAACAATCTTCTCCAAAACCTAAGCTCATCAGATGCAAACCAGCATTCATGCAGATAAGAATGAAGATGTCTAAAGGTTTCCATCGATAGAATTCAAAGGATGATCAATGCATTGGTCAGGGCAATCACTCCTTACATAGTCCAGCATGCTAAACACTCTTAGAAGAAAAAAGGTTTGCATGGCAACACACGCTTCAAGTCGTACGATAAGATAGTTAAAATGGTAACAGCAAAGGAAGAATGTTGTGGTATGAGAGTGAGAATCCAAGATGTTTAGAAGCAGACCAATTGAAATGGAACAACAACAACAAGAAGCCTAGTATATCTGGGGAGGGTAAAATGTACACAGTCCATACCGCTACCCTCGAAGAAGTAGAGAGGTTGTTTCCGATAGACCCCCGGCAATTGAAATAGAAGAACATCAATAAAAATCAGTTTATCAAATGCTTTATTATGGAACACCTCATACAATGTATCTCACTACCGAAACTATGAGGAGAACTATTCAATTAGACAAAAATCTAGCAAGTACGAGATATTGAATGTATGTATTATTCTGAATTGCTTTATATTTCATAAACGCGATGTTCCTTGGTTGAAGTTTTTGTTTGTCCCACTGTTGTTTCGTGATGTACTTAACGAAATTGTTGTAACACCCCGTATTCAAGTACGTCTATTGGCGTATTCAAGTACATGTATTGGTATGGAATTAATTTTTTTTTATTTATTACGGAATTTGCCCGTCGATGGTTCCATACGATGGTTATTGAATTAGATTTCCAACGATATAAAGATTTCCTAAAACGGATAGCTTTCGGATATAATCGAGCACGTTCGAAACTATAAAACGGTGGCCGGGATATTTCGGAATAGTAAATGTGCAGGAAAATTTCCTGCACACAAACTACTGAGGCCAGCCGAATTTTTGGGTCAACTTTGAACGATCATAACTACCGTAATATAATGAAATGGGAAAGCTGCGATCTATGAAAAGAAATATCTTTGAGTCTGTTAGCCCATATGTTATTGGGCCTTTAGTTTATGGACCTTTAGGTTATTGGCTATGTATATATAGCCTACTTTTGTTTAGTTAGTCTTAGGCTTTTCAGATTATATTGTAAACCTTGGCCTTTCTTCCTTTCAATAAAGTTCTATTAACATGGTATCAAAGCTAGTTCGATCCATGTCCTTTGATTTGTTGGTTG
>NW_025836031.1:0-1817 GCF_002878395.1 Capsicum annuum
CCAAATATACCAGCCAAAAACTTACTCATACTGGTTCTAGAATCAGCCATCATACCGGGAGAATACTTAGATAACTGGTTGAACTTACGATAATACTCTTTAACTACCATGGGGCCCTGTCTCAAGTTTATAAATTCTTCTAATTTTGCTTCCCGCAACTCTAGAGGAAAGAATTGGTCTGAGAACACATCCTAGAATAACTACCAAGTCATGGGAGCGGCATCCTCCCCTCTACTCTTCCTCTACATCTCCACCCAATCATAAGCAACATCTTTCAAGTGGTAGAAATCTAGCTCCACACTTTCTTCCTTCATTACATGTGAAATTTGGGTGATCTTTTTCACCTCATCAAGATACATTTGTGGGTCCTCGCCTGTCTTTGACCCATAAAACTCTGGCGGATTCATCCATATAAAATCACGAACTTGAGCTGCCACTGAATTATCTTCCTGTAAAGGTGGAACTATGGACTGAACATGGGTCTGAGCATTGGCGATAACCGCCTAGGCTAGCGCTTAAAAAGCTGCCCAAAATTCAGTATGGGACACCGTCTCACCTAAAGGACCAATAGGTTGAGTTCGTTCGTTGTTTCTATGAGCTCTACGAGGAGGCATTTTCTATCATAATAGAGCATGAATTAATAGCAGAGAGAAATAATTGTAGGCACGATAGACTTTTGAAAAAAGAAACAACTTTTCCTAAAATATCCCGTAGCCTCATGCTCATAGATGTGGCACGCTATACACTGATGATCAAGACTCTAGGTAACATGGCTCATCAAACTCCCTAGGACTCTTTAAACCTTAGGCTCTGATACCAAGCTTCTAAAGCCCCAAGAACCTATCCCGAGACGTCAGACGGTGCTTAAGGTCACATGTGGCCTCAAGCTAACCCTCTAAGCCTGTCATCACTTTCAAAACTCACTATAACACTAATCATTTTAAAATAGGGAAGAATCATCATGTCATGAGCATACTGTGATACGAAGAAATACTGTCCTGTATAAATAAAATACTAAAAGTTCTGTACATACTGGTACTCTAGTCTGACAAAGCCTCTACTACAAAAGACTAAGGAGCCATTGGGATAGATCTCCAAATGACTCGCCTGAATTAAAAAAAACCATCTACTATCAAGGCAAAAATCAGGTACATAGGTCCTCGAACCATGAGGACTCATCAACTGTAAGAATGTAGATAGAGGTGCTCAAACATCACTGTCGCTGCTGAGACTAAGAACCTGAACCTACATCACGAGAAAATGTAGAACATAGAAGAGTATGGGAATCAGTACTTGGGATTGTACTGAGTATGTGGGGGTGTATGCAACACTTTTGAACAATATCATAAATGTAAAATAAAGCCATGCATGCTGACAATAATGACTCTCTTCACTTGAATTTCCTGAAACATAATTTCCATAAATCATCGATAATAACACATGTTTCACAAATCTCATAAATCATTGGACTCAACTCAAACTCTTTAACTCATGACTTAGAGTGACTCGGTAACTCAAGAAACTTAGACTATTATGGACTTGGGAGTTTCTTATAACCGACATAAACTATGTGAGCCGCATGGAGTCCAACGTTTTGCCCTCCTAAGGATGGAACTCCATATTGGCAGGAGCGTTATACTCTTGCCAGGGAGTATAACCTCAAACTCATCTCTGTGATCACAAACTTGGCTCTTTGGCCCTCAAATCTCAATCCTATGATGGCACGTAGTTCTGGGAAAGTAGGATGCACTGAATCCACACTTCCCACTCGGTGCTAAATACTCCTCCTAGACTCAGCTCAGAACACATTAGGAAAT
>NW_025836032.1:0-1305 GCF_002878395.1 Capsicum annuum
AAGTTAGTCACAAATTGGCTATAATTATAATAAATTGAATAGAACTAGGCCGTTAATTAAATAAGACGTCGAAAAATAAAGTAAGCATGTACAAATTAATGTTACGTAAAAAATTATTATATAAAATCGTTACCACCACTACCATCACCACCACCACCACCACCACCACCACTACCATAATAATAATAATGGACAATGCATTTGTGAATTGTGAGTGTACACATTTACGAAAAGAATTAACAAAAATATTAATAAAATTATATGGAGAAATATTATATTCAAATTAATGAATTGTAAAAGTGATACTGCAAAATAATTCATATATTTCAATTTGTGCATTTTTCTAAATTATGAATGTGACACGTCAATATGTATTTAATATAAGAATAATGTGTACAAAAATATTAATAATTAAAATCAAATAATTTTAAGAAAATAGCAGCCTAAAAGTAGTATCGAGAGGTCCAAATTGGGTGTGAACATCAGCCGTTGGATCAATTTTGATCAACGGCCGAGATTAAAATTACTTTAAAATGGGTCAAAAATGGAATTAATATCAATTTGATTAAAATTGATATTTGTTGTGTACAAGATGATTAGAAAATAAACACATTGAGAAATTGAATTAGGCCCGCTATTTTAATAAATGTGATAATGATGAGAAAAATAATAATATTCTTGTAAAATGAAACACATCATGTATGGTTTTTGCTGCAATTAAAATTTCATTTTTTTTCTTGTTAATTAGTTGCTACTATTTCTATTTTATGCATATTTTCTTATTGGTTAAATTGAAAATCGAACCGTTAAGGACAAAAAATCGATAAACCAAAAATTAATTAAAAAATACCTTATTGATTTGATTATTGGTTTAACTTATTTAAAAATTGATAACCGATAAATCAAACTGATAATATATAAAATCAAACCGAATGGACCGATGCACACCCCTAATTTCAAGAAAAAAAATTGTGAAAATTATTTTTAATATTGACCGTTGATCAAATATGATGAACGGTTGAGATTAAAATTGAGGAGAGGAGTCAAATTGGGATTAGAAATTGGGTTAAAAAAGATTGAATTGGAGATTTCAATTAAGTTAATACAATGTATTAATATGATGAATTGTCGGTTAATTGGCTTCATTATTATATTTTCAATAGTGTATTATTACCTCAATCATATGATGTTAACGTATTATTCAAAAGATTTGGATATATAGATTCAGTTAGCTAGCTTTTAACTAATATGTACATCACTATACGAGAGATACATATTTATACATACATACATACATATATATAT
>NW_025836033.1:0-2500 GCF_002878395.1 Capsicum annuum
GCTTCCTTTATTGCTGCTAGATTGGCCGTAGGGCTTGCTTCTATTGGACCTAGAGTTTTTCAAGAGACTGCCGCGGGTCAAGCTGTAGAGGGTATCGCGAGACAACCTGAGGCAGAGGGAAAAATACGAGGTATGCTATTACTTAGTCAAGCTTTTATGGAAGCTTTAACAATTTATGGACTGGTTGTAGCATTAGCACTTTTATTTACAAATCCTTTTGTTTAATCTTAGCTTAGAAATATGAAAAATAAATATATTTTTCATATTTTATTGCCTTCGACTTGTCGTTTGCTTTTTCAAATTCTATCAAGATTTCCCTTCTCCAATTCTTTATTCTTTGAGAAAAGAACCTACGGGAAGGGCCAATTTATGGATGAGGAATTAGCATACTGACTCACTTTCACCCTTCTCGTTCATAGACCAAGGGAAAAATTGTTAGTGTTCTAATAACCAATAAAAGGGCTAGTTCATTAGTTCATAATTTATAACTAACTCGAATATTTTTTTATTTTTTTACTCAATTTCAGAAAAAATAAAAGAATAAATAAAAAGAGGGGTGAAGTGCTACAAAAAGAACTTTGTTCGATTTTTTAGTGTATCTATAAGAGGAGATCATATGAAAAACATAATCGATTCTTTCGTTTCTTTGGGCCATTGGCCATCTGCCGGGAGTTTCGGGTTTAATACTGATATTTTAGCAATAAATCCAATAAATCTAAGTGTAGTGCTTGGTGTATTGATTTTTTTGGAAAGAGAGTGTGTGCGGGTTGTTTATTTCAAGAATAGGCTAGAACAACCAGTTGTACCCTTTTCTGTTATAAGTAGGAAAGAGAGGTGCATGATCTCGGGAATTACTTCTGTATAAATTCAGAAATTATATGTAAGAACCATAGCATTTCGCGATTCATTGGTAAATTGATTTTGATTCTCTATTAACCAATAATGTGGAACTATTAACATGGTTAAACAAACTGTTTGAAGTCTAGACGCAGCATGGTACTCTTTCTACCACTATGTTAATATAGAGGTGGTTTCAAAATAAATATTTTATTGATATAGGATACTCATATTGAGAAAATTATTTTAACCGCTTATTGTAAATTGTAAAAATAGGGATTTTACCCCATTTATCTAATACTGAATCGACGACCTATTCTAAGTAAGAAGGGTTTTTGAATTTGAAAAAAAAAACAACTTTGCTGACAATTACATATTTTTTATTTTGTCAGAAGAGTCCTCCGAATATTTTGGTCTTACATTAGTTTCGATATCTTTTTTGAATATGAACAAAGAGGAGAAGATAGGCTCATTACATTCATAAATAAAGATATGAAAATTTAACTTAAGTAATTGAGCGTGACAGCCAAATGAATCGAATGATTCATGTTTGGTTCGGGAAGGGATTATGGAATTTTGGAAAGGAATGAAAAAATAATCTACTTTCATTAAGTGATTATTAGATAATCAAAAATAGAGGATCTTGAATACCATTCAAAATTCAGAAGAACTGTGTGGAGGGGCTATTGAACAACTCGAAAAAGCTTGTTCTCGCTTACGGAAAGTAGAAACCGAAGCCGAGCAGTTTCGAGTGAATGGATACTCCGAGATAGAACGAGAAAAATTGAATTTGATTAATTCAACTTATAAGACTTTGGAACAATTAGAAAATTATAAAAATGAAACGATTCAGTTTGAACAGCAAAGGGTTATTAATCAAGTCCGACAATGGGTTTTCCAACAAGCCTTACGAGGAGCTCTAGGAACTCTGAATAGTTGTTTGAACAACGAGTTACATTTACGTACCATTAGTGCCAATATTGGCATGTTGGGAACAATTAAAGAAATAACTGATTAGTCTTTCTACTGTAGGTATTATTTTTTTCTTTCAAAAAAGAATAAGAAAGAATCATGGTAACCATTCGAGCTGACGAAATTAGTAATATTATCCGTGAACGTATTGAACAATATAATAGATAAGTAAAGATTGTAAATACCGGTACCGTACTTCAAGTAGGCGATGACATTGCTTATATTCACGATCTTAATGAAGTGATGGCGGCTGAATTAGTAGAATTTGAAGAGGGTATAATAGGCATTACTCTGAATTTGGAATCAAATAATGTTGGTGTTGTACTAATGGGCGATGGTTTGTTGATACAAGAAAGAAGTTCTATAAAAGCAAAGGCCCGTGAGTGAGGCTTATTTGGGTCGTGTTGTAAATGCCCTAGCTAAACCTATTGATGGTAGAGGTGAAATTTCAGCTTCTGAATTTCGATTAATTGAATCTGCCGCACTGGATATTATTTCGTGCCATTCTGTATATGAGCCTCTTCAAACCGAGCTTATTGCTATTGATTCGATGATCCCTATAGGATGTGGTCAGCGAGAATTAATTATTGGGGACAGACAGACCGATAAAACAGCAGTAGCCACAGACAGCATTCTTAATCAACAAGGTCAAAATGTAATATGTGTTTATGTAGCTATTGGGCAAAAAGCG
>NW_025836034.1:0-1017 GCF_002878395.1 Capsicum annuum
TTCAGAAGTACTGATCTACATATATGTCTATGTGCTACATTGTCTCACAGTGTAGGTACCAGTTATAGCCAATACATGATAATGAGACAGTTGTAGCTTCCCGTCGGTAGGTGATGAGTTCTCATATTTTTGGGACTTCAGTTAGATATTGCTCATGTACTTTATTTTTATTATTCCTATGGATTTATTAGTGGTAGTTGGATGTAACACCCGTATTCAAGTACGTGTATTGGTCTTATTTATATGGAATTAATTTTTTAATTTTATTTATACCAGAATTTGCCCATCGATGGTTCCATGCGAAGGTTATTGAATAAGCTTTCCAACGATATAAATATTTCAAAAAACGGATAGGTTTCGGATATAATCGAGCATGTTCGAAACTATAAAATGGTGGCTGGGATATTTGGGAATGGTAAATGTGCAGGAAAATTTCCTGCACATAAACTACTGAGGCCAGCCAAATTTTTGGGTCAACTTCGAATGATCATAACTCCCTTAATATAATGAACTGGGAGAGCTGCAACCTATTAAAAGAAATATCTTTGAGTTTTATTTCCAATGCAATTGGTTTCATCCAAATCCAACGTCTGAGTAAGGAGTTATACTCGTTTTACTTCAGCCTATCAAAACAGATTTTTAGGGTCAACTTCAAAAGACCATAACTCCTTGTACAGAACGAACTGGGTGGCCTGCTTTATATGAAATTAAATCCCTTTGAATTATCCTTCCAACAATACCAATTTCACCAAAAACCAATATCGGAGCAAAGAGTTATGGTCGATCTACTTTATCTTATCAAAACAGTCCACCAAAGGACAGATTTGACATTATTTAAATTTTAAAGGCATTTTGGTCATTTCCTATTATATTATGGACGGAAATATATGTATATATTCATGTATATGAGTTCAAAAACTCATTTTCATCATCAATCATTGAGAAAGAACAAACCCTATCCAAATTTGACCTTTAAATTACTTTTGATTCAACCGTAGAAATTCCAAAGTAATCTGA
>NW_025836035.1:0-1898 GCF_002878395.1 Capsicum annuum
AAGTGGACAGCATGGAGAGCATCACGGTGGCTCAAAAAGAAGAAGAAGACAAAATTGATGAATCTATAATTACAGAAGGTAATTTTCTCCATGTCAATTGCCTGTTCATTAAGCTATTACTATTTCATGTTTTATTTACAAGGTTCTCATTTTGAAACTTTTATGATGGAGGGCATCAAAGCTTCATGCTTGTCTCTATGAGTTATATGGTTCATTTATTTTTTAATTCCCGTGAAAGAATTTAAAAACAATGTAGAGGAGGTAGTAGCTGTTACAAGACATCATGTCGTAGTACCTTATATCGATAGTTGATCCTTCACTACTATTCTTTTTAAAATTCCATATGATAGGGGTTTTCAGAATTTGGTACACTTAAGATGTAAATACTGATAAGAAGGCTCTCAAGTCATTTGGCAAGAGAGCTGGAAATATATAAAGAGGATAGAGGCAAAATGGATTGAGAAAACTTACAAAGTCAATGTGCAAACATGGTGTAGATTGTTGTATCTGCTGCATTTCTGATGATCTATGATGGGAAGGGGCGGACAACAATGCATTATTTGGTTCTCTTGAATGTTCTGTAACTTCATTTTCTAGATCATGTAATAGATTCTGAAGTCAATGATCCATCAACGGAAGCGAAAACAGAATGTTCCCCTGCAGAACCAGCATATGCTGGGTCGGAATCAAATTCTCATGCTTCCAGTGAGGTAACTGATTCAGCAATTTATGAAAGTGAAATTCAATCCCCTAAAAGTCGCACCAGAGGTTCCTTACGTCACCCTATGTCCTTAGCAACTTTTTTCTCTAACGGGGTCAACAGGTACTAACACTTTTTCATTTGCAGGTGCCACTAGATCCAAAGCTAAGAACAGCAGTAAAAGCGATCAAAACCTTGGCACTTCCACTTCCATTCAAAGTCCAAATGCAATATATCTTGTAGGTGAGTGCTTGGAATTTCCTTTTTTAACCTAAGTCTATTAGAAACTTTTGTCTCGACTTCTTAGCTTTTGTCAGGCTGCTGCTGCTGCTCAAGCTGGTGCTTCTGTCATTCATAATTTTGTTGGTCGCCTGAGGGTAAAATCTTTTGTCTTATAAGAAATTTTGTTGTTTGGATTTCTTTAATTCTTTAGACATAAATTATCATTATTTTCAGGATTGGTTTCGCAATCACACAGGTGACTCTGAAGTTGAATGTGCTCTTAGACGAGGAGAAGACCCCGGGTTACCACTATTTTATTTTCCACTTTGTTTCTGGAGTTGAAAGTGCTAGATCTTACATTTGAAGATTTGTTGAGACCATGTGTATTCTCTTCCTGTTGCATAAAGGTTATAGTTTTATTTGCGAGACCAACCTGCTAATATATATGGCCACCGACTAAAGCCTAATCTATACGTAAAACTTAACGGCCACCGTTAAGTAAACAACCTTATATTAGTAAACAACCTTATAACCTTAACGACCACCGTTTAACCTTATAACCTTGTATTATTAAACAACCTTATAACCTTAACGACCACCGTTTAACCTTATAACTAGCGTTAAGTAAACAACCTTATAACCTTAACAGCCACCTTTAAACCTTACAACCTTATATTAGTAAACATCCTTATAACCTTAATGGCCACCGTTTAACCTTATAACCTTATACTAGTAAACAACCTTATAACCTTAACGGCCACCGTTTAACCTAATAACCTTATAACCTTAACGGCCGCCGTTTAACCTTATAACCTTATAACCTTAACGGCCAACGTTTAACCTTATAACCACCGTTAAGTAAACAACCTTATAACCTTAACGACCACCGTATAACCTTATAACCTTATATTAGTAAACAACCGTATAACCTTAACGGTGGCCGTTAAGGTTATACGGTTGTTTACTAATATAAGGT
>NW_025836036.1:0-1491 GCF_002878395.1 Capsicum annuum
GGTAAAGAAGACAAAAATAATATACGATACATCAAATGTAAAAGGATCAAGGGGACAAACATTTGAGTTCTCCTAAAAACGTTTAAGTTCCCTAATATTTTAATTACTTTCTAATAGTTGACCCATCTGTTACAACGGATTTTCTATATGTTTGATAATTTCCAACAGATGAATCATCTGATGCAACATGCTAGTCATCTATTGATTCAAATTAAGCAATTATTAGTAATAACTAAATTGATTTAGCTAAAATTAAAGACGTCTCTACGACAATCGGACAAACATTTGTGTTCTCCTAAAAATATCTGAGTTCTCTAGTATTTTAATTATTTTTCAACAGATTATCTATTTGTTGCAACAAGTTAGTCATCTATTGCAACAGATGTTTATAACAAGTTAGTCATTTGTTTATTCAAATTAAGCAATTATTAATAATAACTAAATTAATTTAATTAAAATTGAAGACAAGTCTTTAATACAAGACCTTAGACAAGGGGACAAATGTTTGAGTTCTCCTAAAAATATTTGAGCTTTAGTATTTTAAATTGCTTTTCAACATATATCGAACTCGGAATAAAAATAAGCCACGAAATTAAAAAAAGTGACCAAAATAGGCCACCTATTTAAAAAGTTACCAAAATAGGCTAAACGTAATAATTTATTACGTTTTCTACTTTTTTCTTAACTGTCAACTAATGGAGTTGACTTTTACAAAAACGTAAGAATTTCTTACATTTTACAATTTTTTTGTAAAATGTAAGAAATTCTTACGTTTTATAAAAAAAATATAAAACGTAAGAAATTCTTACGTTTTACATGATAATCAAGGAAAAAAATACAATGAATTGTCAAATCAATTAAAAAGGTACTAAAAAAAAAGAGTTGTTCAACGTAACAAAAAGTTACGTACTTAACTTTTTTATAGCAGTGATCCCCCACCCACAATTTCTTTTTCCACAGATGTCCCATCACTTCTACTTTTTCCTCTTTTTACATATGATAATTATGAATTTTTTTATTAGTTAAATTCATTTATATTTTACATGTAGTTCAAATAATTTATTTTTTCTAATAAATTTTTACATTTTACATAAAAAAAATTTAAAAAATAAAGTATCAATTACCTCATTAACTTAACAATTTTCTTGTATTTATTCTATATAAAAAAAATAATCACTTCTATCCTTAATTATCCGATTTCTCTTTAAAAAATTATACTTTTGAGTTTTTCTCTACTAAAAAATAGTGAAATGTTGAATTATCATCGATCAAATATGCTACTATATATAAGAATTATATTTTTTTAGGAGTGTTCCTAAAAAAATATATTTTCTTATATTAATTTAGGAGCGTTCCTAAATTAAATTATGATTTTTTACTCCATTAATTATAATATGAAACGTATTTGTGCATGTGAGTTTCCTCAATATCCTAATCGAAACAATAATCGAAAACTACAATGAATCACTATCCGAAAAAATTAATTTCATA
>NW_025836037.1:0-1992 GCF_002878395.1 Capsicum annuum
GGTAGATATCAACATTTTATGGATAACTATTTCAAATAGTTACCTAAACGTATAGTATACATAGACAATATATTATTATATACAAAAACTTAAGAGGAACATTTAAAATTACTAGAACAATTTGCAGGTATAATAGAAAATTCAGGAATAAGTTTAAGTGAAAAAAAAGCCAAAATTATGAAAAATCAGATTGAGTTTTTAGGAATATAAATAGATAAAAGTGGAGTAAAAATGCAACAACATATAGTACAAAAAATAATAAATTCAAAAGAAAAATTAGATACGGAAAAGAAATACAATCATTTTTAGGTTTAGTAAACCAAGTAAGAGAATATATACCAAAATTAGCAGAAAACCCAAAGCCATTGCAGAAAAAATTAAAAAAGGATGTAGAATATAATTACAACGAAGAAGATAAAAAACAAGTTCAGAAAATAAAAATACTTTGTAAGGAATTACCAAAATTACAATTTCCAGATGAAAATAAAAATTTTACATACATAGTAGAAGTAGACACAAGTGAATATAGTTACAGAGGAGTACTTAAATATAGATATGAAGAAGAAAATTAGAACATCATTGTAGATACTACTCAGGAACGTTTAGTGAAACAAAAATAAAAGAGGAGACAAATAGAAAAGAATTATGCTCATTATATAAATATTTATTAGCATTTGAGCCATATAATGTATAGAACAAGTTTATTGTACGAACAGATAATACACAGGTACGTTGGTGGTTAACAAAGAAAATACAAAATTCAGTTACAACAAAGGAAATTCAGAGACTAGTATTAAACATATTAAATTTTACATTTACAATTGAAATAATCAAAACTAACAAGAATGTTATTGCAGCTTAAATATCAAGACAAAGCTACACAGACTGATCTAATAGAAGATAATGCTTTAGAAAAGACACTCAAAACCCTAACTACACTGTCAGTGAAAGTGGACAGTATGGATAATGAAATAGAAAAGCTAAAGACTAATGAAGTTAAACTGAAGTAGGTAGCTATGACTCAGATAACTCAGCAGTGTGTAGAGCTATGTCGATCGGAAGATAGTAAAATTCTAGAGCTAAAAGGAGACTTAGGATACTTCATAAAACCATAATGTTCATCAATCTTTAATTGCAGGTACAAGCGAAGGAGTTAGTAGACAAAGATATCAGAACATGAACATGAACGAGATATTTGAAAAACCATTTATACCAAAAACACAAAATGACCCCTTGTTCATACCCCCACAAACTACCACATATCAAGAAAGTTTAAACCAAGACAGAAAAGCCTATAACCATATAACTCGAGCATGCATAGAAAATATCCACAAAATACATACTTATCTAAACCTTAACCCCAGAGCTACAAATATCCAAAAATCAAACACAAACTATATAACCCTAAAATTACAAGGTTACAACAAGTTAATCGCACTATTGAAAACCAACCCAAGCTTAGTTAAAACTTATTTCAGTCATGGATTATTAAATACCGTGTATACCCAAGAAGGAGATGAACTAACAGCTATACCAGAATTATATAGAGCATTCGCCACCTATAATCAAATAACCAAAGGAAATCTATTTTTTATAAAGTTTTATACCGCACCAACAGAGATATTATATGACGAAATTAAGCCAGTTATAAAAGTTGTAAAAATAGGATTAACTAGAGATATAATTATACCGGAAGATATTGTTCAACAGCCAAAGATACCTAAAGTTGAGATACTTGATTTTTATGAAAATAAACGAATTATTGAAATATCTTCAATTGTTCAAGAATTAGCAAATAACTACCTAAATGGGAACCCAATATGGAGTTATTATTCAAGAGATCAACAAATGATTTATTCAAATTCAAGGGAGCTATGATAGTCAGATATGGAAGAAGCTAGGCAATGGATTTTGACACTACTCAATTAAGAAAAAAAACCAACTGCAAGAGCAATTAAGAAGGGATTTATTTTAGAAGAATTATTAACAAGA
>NW_025836038.1:0-1066 GCF_002878395.1 Capsicum annuum
TGTGCGTGTTGTGCTGATACAGGTAATTAGACCCTTCTATATGCAACGAAGTGCTGTGCAAATTTTTGGTGACATGTAAGTGAAAGTACAGGTATCTGAACGGGTTCTCCCGGGCCTTCTCGGCTTCGGGTGCCAGTCCGGCCCGATGGAATTTTGGGGCGTGACAATGAGCGAGGGTAACTCCTTCTATGTGGAGAACATAAGCAGGGATGAAAGGCAATACACTGTGTTCGGAAGTGGCTGTACGACCAAAGTCGACCTACCGAAAAGGTCGTGTTCTTGCAGGAAGTTTGACCTGGTCAAAATACCATGGGATCATGCGATGGCCACTTTGCGATCGAAGCACGGTGAAGATTATGGTTTGAGAGTCTATGATTACTCTTCGCCTCTGTATAAAGTGGAAGAGTACCTCCTTGCATATTCAGAATCAATTAATCTTGTCCCTTTTAGAGTCCGAATGACGCGTGCCACAAGAATTGCAAGACGTGAACATTATTTCACCTCTCGTGGTCACCAAGCTCGGAAGAAAGAAAAGAAAATGCGTTAAGGACATGGGCGAGACTTTCAAGTCAAAGAAGAGGAACAAGTGTTCACTGTGCAAGAGACCCGGGCATAAAAAAATCACTTGTAACAATAACAAATAGTAGTTAGTCTTGTATGAATTTGTGTTTTTATCAGTCATGGTAGTGTATGTATTTTGACAAACCTTCAATTGTCTAATTAATGCCAGATTTATCAACTTAACACTTCGTCTATTATCGACCTTTTTAAAGTACTGCATATATTGTGTGTCTGGTCTATTTCTCTTATTCTTTATTTAACACATGGCATATTATCGATGTAATTTATAGTCTATTAAAAACCCTAAATATTCAAAGGAACAGATGCGAACAGTTGAGCATTTATTACATCTCAAAAAAGTTGTCGCATGTCCAATCACACGTTGCGTTGATTGGGTATACGCTACCTTTCTTCGATTTCCACCATTCACACATCTACCAATGAAAGGGCGGGAAGATCAAAGGGTTCTATTTTGGTCTATATAAACACCCATCTACTGCACCCA
>NW_025836039.1:0-4481 GCF_002878395.1 Capsicum annuum
CAAATTAAGCCATTATTAGTAATAGCCAAATTGATTTAATAATTACAATGTCAATTAATCTCATAGTAATTACATGATCATTTAAGTGTATAACCTATTGCAATAGATTTAATCTTGCAACAGATGAGTCATTTGTTGAAAATTATCAAACAGATATACACATATGTTACAATAGATTAGTCATCTGTTGTAACAAATATCTTTATCTGTTGGTCATTTCCAACAGATGACCAATCTGTTGCAACATATGATTTTATCTGTTTGTTATTTCCAACAGATTACTAATTTGTTGCAATAGGTGACTAATCTGTTGCAACAGATGTCTTTATCTGTTTGATTATTTTCAACAGATTACTCATCTTTTGCAACATCTTAGCCATCTATTGATTCATATTAATCCATTATATTAGTAATAACTAAATTGATTTAACTAGTATTAATAAGTTCAATTACTGTTTCAATTAGTCTCATGGTAATTATACGATCAACTAAGTGTGTTCATCCTAAGCAGAGTGATCAGTTGACCAATTTTATTTGAAATGATTCAAACCAAGCCATAATTAAAAATAACTATATTGATTTAACTAAAATTAAAGATGAATTAGTAAGTTCACTTACAATTTCAATTAATTTTATAGTAATTACATGATCAACTAAGTGTTTCATCTTAAGTAGAATGATCAATTAACCAATTTGATTTGAAATAATTAAAATTAAGTAATTATCAGTAATAACTAAATTTATTTAACTAAAATTAAAGATGAATTGATAATTTAATTACGATTTCAATTAATCTCATAGTAATTACATAATCATCTAAGTGTATTCGTCTTGAGTAAAGTGTTAATTGACCAATTTTATTTGAAATGATTCAAATTAAGACATTATTAGTAATAACAACATTAATTTAACTAAAATTAAAGATGAATTGATAAGTTCAATTATGATTTCAATTAACATGTTGCAATAGATGAGTAATCTATTGGAAAAAACCAAATAGTTAAAGACATTTGTTGAAAATAACCAAACATATATAGACATCTGTTGCAATAGATGACTAACCTGTTGCAATAGCTAACTCATCTATTGAAAATTATCCAACAAATATAGACATCTGTTGCAACAAATGACTAAATTGTTGCAATACATGACTCATCTATTGGAAATTATTAAATAGACAAGATATAACTCAGAACCAAAATGAGTCACAGAATTTAAAAAGTGACCAAAATAGGTCACCTGTTTAAAAAGTTACCAAAATAGGCTAAATGTACTAATTTATTATGTTTTCTATTTTTTTCTTAACGATCAACTAACGGAGTTGATTTTTACAAAAACGTAAGAATTTCTAACGTTTTACATATTTTTTTTGTAAAACGTAAAAAATTCTTACGTTTTATAAAAAAAAATATAAAACGTAAGAATTTGTTACGTTTAACATAATGACCGAGGAAAAAATGCAGTGAATTATCAAACCAATTAAAAAGATACAAAAACGAGTTGTTCAACATAACAAAAAGTTACGTTCTTAACTTTTTTATAGCAGTGGTCCCCCATCCACAATTCTTTTTTCCACAAATGTTCCATCACTTCTACTTTTTTCTCTTTTTACATATGATAATTACGATTTTTTTGATTAGTTAAATTTATTTATATTTTACATGTAGTTCAAATAATTTATTTTTTCCTCTGTGTAATAAAATTTTACGTTTTGCATAAAAATTTTAAAAAATAGAAGTATCAATTACCTCATTAACTTAACAATTTTCTTATATTTATTCTATATCAAAAAATAATCACTTCTATCCTTAATTATCCTATTTTTCTCTAAAAAAAATTATATTTTTGAGTTTTCCTCTACTCCAAAATAGTGAAATGTTGAATTATCGTCGATCAAATATGCTACTTTATACAAGAATTATATTTTTTTGGTGTGTTAAAATATGAAATTAATTTTTTCGGATAGAGATTCATCGTAGTTTTCGATTAGTGTTTCAATTAGGATATTGAGGAGACTCACATGCACAAATACATTTCATATTATAATTAATGGAGTAAAAAATCATAATTTAATTTAGGAGCACTCCTAAATTAATATAAGAAAATATATTTTTTTAGGAACACTCCTAAAAAAATATAATTCTTGTATATAGTAGTATTTGATTGACGATAATTCAACATTTCACTATTTTGGAGTAGAGAAAAACTCAAAAATATAATTTTTTTAAAGAGAAATCGGATAATTAAGGATAGAAGTGATTATTTTTTGATATAGAATAAATATAAGAAAATTGTTAAGTTAATGAGGTAATTGATACTTCTTTTTTAAATTTTTTTTTTATGTAAAACGTAAAAATTTATTAGAAAAAATAAATTATTTGAACTACATGTAAAATATAAATATATTTAACTAATAAAAAAATTCATAATTATCATATGTAAAAAAAGGAAAAATTAGAAGTGATGGGACATTTGTGGAAAAAGAAATTGTGAGTGGGGGACCATTACTATAAAAAAGTTAAGAACGTAACTTTTTGTTATGTTGAACAACTCTTTTTTTTAGTAACTTTTTAATTTATTTCTTATGTTTTATATTTTTTTTATAAAACGTAAGAATTTCTTACGTTTTACAAAAAAAATGTAAAATGTAAGAAATTCTTACGTTTTTGTAAAAGTCAACTCCGTTCGTTGACCGTTAAGAAAAAAGTAGAAAACATAATAAATTATTACGTTTAGCCTATTTTGGTAACTTTTTAAATAGGTGGCCTATTTTGGTCACTTTTTTAATTCCGTGGCTCATTTTGGTTCCGAGTTCGTGTTGAAAAGCAATTTAAAATACTAAAGCTCAAATGTTTTTATGAAAACTCAAACATTTGTCCCTTGTCTAAGGTCTTGTATTAAAGACTTGTCTTCAATTTTAATTAAATTAATTTAGTTATTATTAATTATTGCTTAATTTGAATAAACAAATGACTAACCTGTTATAAACATTTGTCGCAATAGATGACTAACTTGTTGCAACAAATAGATAATCTGTTGAAAAATAATTAAAATACTAGGGAACTCAAATATTTTTAAGAGAACACAAATGTTTGTCCCATTGTCGTAGAGACGTCTTTAATTTTAGCTAAATCAATTTAGTTATTACTAATAATTACTTAATTTGAATCAACAGATGACTAGCATGTTGTATCAGATGATTCATCTATTGGAAATTATCAAACAGATAGAAAATCTGTTGTAACAGATTGGTCAACTATTAGAAAGAAATTAAAATATTAGGGAGCTTAAACGTTTTTAGGAGAATTCAAATGTTTGTCCCCTTGATCCTTTTTGCATTTTATGTATGGTATATTATTTTTGTCTTCTTTACCTGTTTCATGAAATTTTTCATGTGTTTTACTTATTCGTTGTGCCCCTGTTGAATTTTTTAAAAAAATTTTAGGTCAAATTTTGTTCGTATATCACTTAGACATTACTTCATAGCTTATTTTGTATGTAAAATTATAATTTTTGTTGAATTTCTTATTTGGTGTATCTGCTGCTGCTATAATGGATAGAACCTGCAACATGAATCCAACATATGAGTCATCTATTGCAACAAGTGAGTAATCTGTTGCACTATATGACTAATCTATTGAAATAGATTACTCATTTGTTGCAACAAATTAGTCATATATGTTGTAACAGATTACTTATTTGTTGTAACAAATTAGTCATATATATTGCAACAGATTAGTCATATATGTTGCAACAAATTACTCATTTGTTGCAACAAATTAGTCATATATGTTGCAACAGATTATTCATATATGTTACAACAAATTAGTCATATATGTTGCTACATATTACTAATCTGTGCAACAGATTAGTCATATATGTTGCAACAAATTACTAATCTGCGCAACATATTAGTCATATATGTTGCAACAGATTACTAATCTATGCAACAAATTAGTCATACATGTTGCAACAAATACTCATATGTTGGATTCACGTTACATGTTTTATCCATTATTAAAAAACAGCAGTAGCAAATACATCCAGATGAGAAATTCAACTAAAAAATAACAAACATTAAAAAAACAACAAAAAACATAAAAAAAATAACAAACACCAACAAATCAAGTTCCTCATTTTCGTCATAACTTAAAAGCCCTAATTTTTTACTTGTGAAAATCAAAAAGAAACGATGAAAAACTCAAAGTTGTTGTCGCTGAAAATTGTTGTCACATCGACTGACGATTGAAAGTAAAAAAGGAACGAGAAAGAACTCAAAACTATTTATTGCCAGAGGTTGAAGTTGCACAAGATTGAAGGGAGAAATTTGAAAAGTTGTTGGTTGGGAGAAGTGAGAGAGAGAAACTATCGAGAGAAAGAGAGAAGAGAGAGAGATTGATTTGCAGGGGGAGGGAAGTTTTATGGGTGTGGGTAAATTTGTATTTTTGAAAAGATTAAAAAGTTTAGAAAATATTAATCAA
>NW_025836040.1:0-1537 GCF_002878395.1 Capsicum annuum
CATGAAGAATATTTACATCAGTCAAAGATAATTGTAAATTTGGTTGAGTATTAAAATATATAGGACCATAAGCAAGAGTAGATTCAATAGATCCCATTAAGGATTTTCAAAAATTCAAGTTTCTAGCATCACGCAAAGCTGCTAAAAATGTTTCGGGAAGACCCTTTAGAGTTAGAGGCCGAAAGGCAATTTGAACTAAGGCAATATGCATATAATTATAATTACGTTTAAAAATATCAATATCACGCTTATTTAGGAGTTGAAGAGTCTGTTCATCAGCATTTAAAGCAAGAGATTGTTCTGTTGTTTTAATAATCTGTTTATGTTTTATTTTATCAAAAAATCCATATTCATATATGGTTTTTAATTCAACTTTAGGAATAGTCCATTTATTCAGTAGATCCATATCTTGAGATAAATCTACCTCTTCGAGTTTTGTACTTTTAGTACTTACTTCTCCCATATCCATAGTTAGAAGAGTCTTATATCTATGCTAAACATCTTCACCTCACCTAACATATTTACTATGAAAATTCACAGGCTCTGATACCATTTACAGGGATCTCTTAGGCTGGGGTATGCCACTCAGCCTACCAGACCATATAATAATATCAGATTAAGCCAAAGTCGGAAGACCGAACCAAAGCACCAACCAAAATAGAAAAGAATCTTAAGTAATTTTATGACTGTATGGACGATTTTTTTACCCAAATATGGGTCCTGTCAGAGATTTAATAACCTTGTCTCTGTGACGCCGTAGAGTAAGTTGTGCCTCTCTAGCCCGTATTGATGAGAAAAGGGTGAATTTCCGCACAATTAGAACTTCTAGAACTTTTAGTACTTACTTCTCCCACCTCGATATGAAGAATTTTGATTTCTTCCACCTCGTCCTCTACCTTTGGCGATTTTCCAAGGAGGATCCATACTACATTAATTCAGAAATTGGATCAGGAATTGGATAAGCATACCATGATAGATATTCGATGAGATCTTCATAAAGTGTATGTTTTGTAATAAGATCGTCAATAACTTTCCGTAATATGAGCATGTGTAAATCCATATTCAGAGGAACTGCCTTTATAAAGGTGAGTAAGAACTTTGCAGAGAAGAAGTGTAGAAAGAATTTCATTATATCTGTAAACATTAATTACTTAGGTCAATGTCAAACCGATTTCGTCATCAATGAATTCATTGTGATTTGCAAAAAATTCTTCTTCTATTAAGCGATGAATTAGAGTTTCTAAGATGAGAAAATGAATATCTTCATTTAAAGGAAATGCATTTGATAATAGTTATTACAGTGTTTTCAGAGAGGAAATATGTGTAAAAACTCATATAAGGTATTCTCTAGATAAAAAATAAGGCAAAGAATTTTCACTACCTTTTTTATATTGTATTTCATAATCAAACGGGGCTAATTGAGCTTGCCATCGCGCAAATATTAATTTAGAAGCATCATGTTTGAAGTCTTTATTAAACATAAATTTGACTGATTGAGCATCAGTACGAATTATAAATTTTTGGTTATACAAATCAT
>NW_025836041.1:0-1058 GCF_002878395.1 Capsicum annuum
AATAAATCGTAATAGGAGTGGACCACACTCCTATTACGATTTATTCACTTGTTTCTGATTTCTATTGAGCTCCTATATCATATGTGATTATCTACAGCTTTACATACTCAGTACATATTTTGTACCGACGTCCCCTACAGGGGACCTGCATTTCATGCTGCAGGCACAGGTACCTCAGCTCATACACCGCACAAGTAGGAGCTAGGATACCCAACTGCTTTTGGTGAGCTCTAGTTTGGTTCGGGGATTTCCGTGTCATATCCAGTCACTTTTGGTCTTGTATAGAAGTTAGTTATATGGCGAGGTGTGTCCCGACCTTAGTCAAACTCTGTGTATTATCTAGAGGCTTTGTAGACCTAATGTACAGTCAAAGTGGTGTTTTGTTAATAGACGTGATGGCTTCAACGGCCAAGTATTATATATACATATATATGTGTGCTTGAGTTTATATAGGTGATTATTTCCTTTTATATGCGACATGATGCTGTCCGAATTTTGGGTTGTCATAGAGGTATGCATGGGAAGTATGAGGTTATGAGCTGGTTCTCCCAGGCCTCCTCGGTTATGGGTGTTAGTCCGCCCCAATAGGATTTGAGGCGTGACAAAAGTGGTATCAGAGAAGTTCTTCCTAGTGAGTCTACAAAGTCGTGTCTATGTAGAGTCTTGTTTATCGGTGTGTCATGCACCGCATTTATAAACAGGAGGCTATGGACATTTAGGAATTGTTTCTTTTCTTCATGTCTTAGATGGTGCGATAGAGCCTATATGGTATATAAAGTCATAGTTGACCACTGAATCCGTTTGTTTCTCTTATTATTGTAATGATGCCGGTTACCAAAAGAAAGAATACCGATAAGCAAGTAGATGTGGCTGCCGGAGAGGGGACTAGTAAGTCACCCACTATACCAGCTAATCAAAGTGAGGCTCCAGCTGAGCATCCATCAGAAACTTCCTCCAGTCCGGAAAAAATAAGGGGGAGGAGAACTATATCCGCAGAGCCACCTATTAATGCTGTTGATCAAGATCTTAGAAATACAGTACAACTTTTGACTCGTATA
>NW_025836042.1:0-3179 GCF_002878395.1 Capsicum annuum
GGGGACATACTAGGCCTTATGAATCCCTTCTCTAGCAAATCTTTCAATTGCTTTTTCAATTCTCATAATTATGCTGGGGCCATTCTATACGAAGGAATGAATATTGGTTGGGTGCCTGGTATTACATCAATACCAAACTCTACTTCTCGTTTAGGAGGCAAACCTGGAAGATCTTCAGGAAATACATCAGAAAATTTATTTACCACCGGAACTGCGTGAAGAGTTGGTGGCTCCGCTTCTGTATCCCTTACTTTAACTAAATGATATATGTATCCCTTGGAAATCATTTTTCTTGCCTTAAAATAAGAAATAAATCTACCTTTCGGCGCGCCAATTTCACCTTTCCATTCAAGGACTGATTCATTTAGAAAATGAAAATATACCTTTTTCGTGCAGCAATCAATTATGGCATAACAAGACGTCAACTAGTCCATACCCATTATAACATCAAAATCTACCATTTCTAACTCCACAAGATCAGCCATCGTATCACGACCACAAACAGTTACTATGAAGTTTTGGTAAAACCTTCTAGCTATAATAGATTCCCCAACCGGTGTGGACACTTTAAATGGCTTAACTAATAGTTCGGGTATTCTTTAGAACTTTCCAGCAACCAATGGAGTAACATAAGTTAATGTAGAACCGGGATCAATTAAGGCATATACATCGAATGAAAAGATAGACAACGTACCCGTAACCACATCTGGGGAAGCCTCTAAATTCTGTCGATCCGCTAGAGCATACGTACGATTTTGAGCCTCGCTAGAACTCGTGGATCCTCTATCACCTCTAACATGACCCATTGGTTGTGCACCCCTTCCTGAATAAGGCATCGATGATGATGATGCAACAAATAACCCCGTAGGTCGTGCCATACCCCCTATGACCCTTCGTGGGAATTCTCTTATCATATGCCCCGACATACCACACCAAAAGAAAACATTGGTCCCCAGCCGACATGTTCCTAAATGATACCTTCTACATTTATTGCATGGCTCTCGAGGAGGTCTCGATTGGCTCATATTCCCTTGCCCTTGGTACCCCACTATCCGCGAACTCAGACTTTCACTTCTGTGCCCAAATTTATTTCCTCTGGACCCTTGGAACTGTGGTAGGGGACTAGCTGTAGAATAAGAAGGTAATGGCCTAGGTGGTCTAGCAAAAAAATGTGGTTTGAACCCTCCTTGAGATGCCATGAACTGCCCTGTAGATCTCGCCCTCTTGGAATATTCTCTTTCTAATTCTTGTGTTCTTCTCTTCTGCCTCTGATTTTCTATTTTCTGTGCAAAATCTTGAATCCTCGCTATGTCCATATCTTTGTTCAAAGCAGCAATAGTACAATCTCTAACCAGATATAGATCTAGCCTATCCACATATTGATAAACTCTGTCATCCATAGTAGCTACAACATTAGGAGCATATCTCGACAAGGAATTAAATCGGAGACTGTACTTTCTCACACTCATATTCCCCTAACAAAGATTTAAAAACTGATCTGCACGGGCCTGATGAATCTCGAATGGAAGATAATGATCAAGAAATGCCTATTTAAACTCTTTCAAGTAGGTGGGGGTGCATCAATACCCCTAGATCATTTCCAATCCTCGTACCAATATATAGCCTCCCCTTTGAATCTATACGCCGCTAACTCTACTGTCTCTCTATCCGTTACATGCATAACATCTAAGGCCCTTTGAATTTGATCAATAAAGTCCTGTGGGTCCTCGTTAAGATCTGATCTAGTAAAAGTGAAAGGATCCATCTTAAGAAAATCCTGTGTTCGAAGGCTAGCCGCCCTGTCTGTACCACTAGGACTCATGGTAGGAATGGATTGCCCTTGAGCTTGCCCAGCAACTATACGAATCAAAAGTTGCACTACATTTCTAAGATCTTGATCAACAATATTAATAGGTGGCTCTGGGGATATAGTTCTCATCCCCCTTATTTCTTTTGGAGTGGAAGAAGTTTCTAATGCATGCTCAGCTGGAGCCTCACTTTGATTAGCTGGTATAGTAGGTGACTTACTAGTCCCCTCTCCGGCAGCCACATCTACTTGCTTACCGGTATTCTTACTACTGGTAACCGACATCATTACTATAATAAGAGAAACAAATGGATTTAGTGGTCGACTATGACTTCATATACAATATAGGCTCTATCGCAAGATCTAACACATGAAGAAAAGAAACAATTCCTAAATGTCCATAGCCTCCTGTTTATAGATGCGGTGCACGACACACCAATAAACAAGACTCTACGTAGACACGGCTTTGTAGACTCACTAGGACAAACTTCTCTAATACCACTTTTGTCACGCCTCAAATCCTATTGGGGCGGCCTGGCACCCGTAACCGAGGAGGTCCAGGAGAACCAGCTCATAACCTTATACTTCCCATGCATACCTCTATGACAACCCAAAATTTGGACAGCATCATGTCACATATAAAAGGAAATAATCACTTGTATAAGCTCGAGCACACACACACATATATATACAATACTTGGCCGTTGGAGCCATCATGTCTATTAACAAAACACCACCTTGACTGTACATTAGGTCTACAAAGCCTCTAGACAATACACAGAGTTTAAATAAGGCCGGGACACACCCCGCTATATAACTAACTTCTATAATACCAAAAGTGACTGGATATGACACGGAAAGCTCCGAAGCAAACTGGAGCTCACCAAAAGCAGCTGGACATCCTGGCTCCTGCTTGTGCGGTATATGAGCTGAGGTACCTGTGCCTGCAGCATGAAATACGGGTTCCCCATGGGGGACGTCAGTAAAAAATATGTACTGAGTATGTAAAGCTGTAAATAATCACATATGATATAGGAGCTCAATAGAAATAAAAAACAAGTGAATAAATCGTAATAGGAGTGGACCACACTTACTAGAACTTGTGACAACCTGTACATTGTATTTATTCAATCACTTTACCTTCGTTCTTATCATCTTTGTAATCATTACTGTAGTGTACTGTGACCATTAGGCTACCTCCAGTACATATCAACTGGGATCGACCCATGATAGGCTTATGCCCCTGGGATACCACCCATAAACACATAAATAGGGATCGACCCATGATAGGCTTATGGCCCTGGGATACCACCCGATAAGAGAGAACTTTCATCACTTAGTTCAATTAATCTTTGAGATTGTTATTTCGGTC
>NW_025836043.1:0-1491 GCF_002878395.1 Capsicum annuum
CCGACATAAACCATGTGAGCTACATGGAGTCCAATGTACAACCCATGTTAGGGAGAGCCATCCTATCCTTGCCATCGGAGTAGGACTATCGATATCAAATCCACACAAACTAGTGATCACTATATAAATCAGCCTCAGGTTCACTCCTACGTGGGCACATAGTTCTAGGGAAGTAAGGTCGCTTTATACCTCCCACTCGGTGCTAAAGATTTCTCCCAGACTTAGCTCAGATCATTTCAAAGACAATCCATAACAAAATAATTTTAGTAATATATAAATATGCATCAGGAGACATCATGGTTCCCATCTATCAAAATCAACCACGTTGTGGATTTCTTTCACACTCGAGTTCAAAATAACTCCATTAAGACCAAAAGGTCAAATCATTCAAAATATCTCAAATATTCAACATAACGTGCTTATAACACACACTTTCTTAAAAAGACACAATTTCCAATGGGAATTCACGACCCAAATATGAAAATCATGATAAATATCATTCAAGATTCATGCTTTATATCTCCACACATGTAAATTCATCTTTCAAAGTCATAAACATCAAGATTTAATAATAATCATCAGAAGATATAGGTTCATGCTTCAAATTCATAAAAATCAAATAAAAATCATGCCTTTGTAGAGAAAATTACTTTTGGGCACAAGAACGAAAGAAAGTTTTTGCTGAAAAACCCCACATACCTTGAATCATGAACTTTATATCGATACTCATTTTTGAGATGTTAATCGTGCCTTTGAATGATGGTTCTTGGAGTTCTTGAACTAGGAACTTGGAATCTTGAGTAAATTTGCAGAATTAATGGTGAACTTTGGAGGTTCTTGAAGTTGGATGTAGAAGCTTAGGGTTTTCTTTTTTAGGGAATTTGATGAAATATAACATATAATGCTTCTAATAGGCTTTAATATAGGGTTTGGATGGATTTTGGGTGAGGGGGAATGACCAAACCGCCCCTAAAAATTAAATAATTTTCGAATCTTTCCTTTAGTGGACTATTTCGATAGTCTAAAGTAGATCAACTATAACATTTTACTCCGATATCCAAATTGGATGAAACCAATTTCATTAGAAGGAGAACTCTCATATCTTTCCGTTGATATATATTATCTCACCCATATCATTGTGTACGAGGAATTATGATCATCTAAAGTTGACCCAAAAATTCACTTTGGATAGACTAAAGTGGATCGACCATAACTTTTTGCTCCGATAGACAAATTGGATGAAACCAATTTCATTGGAAACAGGACTCACAGAGCTTTCCGTTTATATATAGTAGATCACCCAGATCATTATGTACAAGGATTTATGATCGTTTAAAATTGGAGCAAAAATACGCCAGGCCTCAGTACTTTTTCCTGCACATTTTACTCTTTACTACTATTTATGGTTTGATCGGAATGTTTATAACTCGTCACTCGGGTTTTCGTTTTGGATGATCCACATATCGTTGGAAAGCTTATTTGATACTCTAT
>NW_025836044.1:0-2352 GCF_002878395.1 Capsicum annuum
TAATAACAGAATAACAAAGACAAAAGTAAATATTTGATGTTACACCCTCTTTTTTAACCAAAAAGACAATGCATTTAAGTTTGAAAGTTTTTATTATTAAGTGACCAAATGAAGATTTGTTTCCGAAAAGGACTTTTATATTCAGAACTTAGAGTCGCCACTTGGCATAAATCGGGTGTGCCAAGTCACCCTTGGATATCCTTTTCCAAAATGATTTTGACTCTTTAAAACTAATCCACGAACAGAGATTCCGGTTAAGAAATCTTGTTGACCGAGGAGAAGGTGTTAGGTACCCCTCAATCCCGTGGTTTGACCATGGTTGCTTGGTGGAGCATATCGGTTAATTTGACATTATGAATGTATAAACCATATAAACGCACAACAACAATCAAACAAACAAAATAAACAAAGCAAATCCGAAAAAATAATGTCCAGTCCAATTTATTACATACCCGAAATAAAAAGACACTGAAATGCAAAACCTACACTAATCCTAAACTACGCTCCACCCGGTGCCTCGAGCCTTGATCACGAACCTCCTTTGCGTACATAATACTTCGGGGCATTCCCCGATGAATAAATACAGATACCTCGGGGCATTCCCCGGCCAAATGGTACAATTGATCCAACAGCGATAAAATAAAATCATTCAACGCAATTTCAAGCATTCACCAATTCAAAATTCTTAAATTTGCCTACCCCTATCGTTTGCCTATTCATTTTGATTTAAAACATGATATTATCAAATTCAATCATCAACAATGAATCAAAATACCACAATATTTACTTTTATCGATTTTCGCAAGAGTTAATACATAAAAATGATCCTAAACTTGACACCAAATTATAACTTTGACAGTGCACAAATATGACCTTTAACTATTCAAAACTGCACAAATATGACCTCCAATCCTACATGGCAAAACGCGTGTTCAACATGCAAAACTGGGCACGTCCAGCTTAAAATCTAAGGGCATAATACATAAATATGACCTTAAACTTTGACAGTGCACAAATATGATCTTTAACTATTTAAAACTGCACAAATATGACCTTTAAATGACTCTTCACTATTATTTTTTCATTATTTTTGGCTAAAGATGAAAATGACATCTAATTTCTTTTGTCATTGCGGAAAAAGAGAAATATTGAAGATTTATTAATTAGGCGAGTCAGCCTAATATGAAAAAATCGATCGGGTATGTATATATATTATAAAGCAGGGGACAAACTTAAGTTATATAATATATCTAAATATTATTTATTTAAATATTAAATTAAAGATGAAACTATACTAATAATAAAAACATTATAGTTTTAATAAAACGTTATTAAATTAATGTTATTAAGGATAGTAGTAGTAGTATATTAAATTAACGTTATCAAATTAACGTAATTAAAATGTTATTAAATTAACGTTATTAAATTAACGAGGGATGGACCTACGTGGTTGCCATGGGGTTCACCCGAACCCCCTCGGTAAAAAAATTATGTTGCATATATATAAGATAGAAAATGTATATTTATGTACGTATATTAATGTTGAACCACATGAAACAAGGCACTTAGATAGCCCAATGGTGTTATTTGCTCTTCTTGGGCGCTTCCTTCAGCCTACTGTGCGGGTTCGATTCCTTGCTAATGGTTGTTTGTGTTTTTAATTAAAAAAAAAGCTAGGTGCTGCTGCTATAGAAATAAATAAAATAATAATAATAATAATAATTTTTTTAAATTAAAAAAAAAGTTAGGTGCTGCTACTATAGAAATAAATAAAAATATTATAATAATAATAATAATAATAATAATAATAATAATAATAACAATAACAATAACAGTAATAATAATATTAATAAAAACGACGTCGTTTTAACACAAAAAGCAAAACTTTGATAGTGTATAAATATGACCTTTAACTATTTAAAACTGCACAAATATGACCTCTCTCCAAGTCAGCCCTTTTAACGACATGACACCGTGTGATTGGATTACCTTTCCACATAAGCGCGAGTGAGACTCACGCATGGGGTTGCAAAATTGGAGGTTATGTTTGTTCAAGTTTTGAATAATTAAAGGTCATATTTGTACACTATCAAAGTTTAAGGTCAAAGTTATAATTTGGTGTCAAGTTTAGGGTTATTTTTATGTATTAACTCTTTTCGCAACTCCCGCTTTCCCAAAGTTAAAATTTATCCAAACGAATTCAAATCCTTCAATTACTCCATTCAAATGAATCAATCAATCAAAATCAACCACGGTAATCAAGATTGCTCAAACACACTGTCAAAACATATCACCACATCACAATATAAAAGGAGTAGAGTTGAGAATTGGACCTCAAAAGCTTTAAATTGA
>NW_025836045.1:0-2112 GCF_002878395.1 Capsicum annuum
TATTTACCATTTGGTTAGAGTTAAAGACACTAAGTCTGAGACTTTAAATCTCCAGTCTGTTAACGTCATAAATGAGTTTTCTGATGTCTTTTCGAATGACCTCCTAGAGATACATCTTCATAGAGAGATAGAGTTCGGGATCGATCTCCTTCCCGATACTCAATCTATTTTTTTTCCTCCTTACCGTATGGCCCCTGCAGAACTTAAGTAGTTTAAAGAGAAACTCAAAGATCTACTAGATAAGGGTTTCATAAGGCCCAGTGTTTCTCCTTAGGGTGCTCCTGTGTTGTTTGTGAGAAAGAAAGATGGATCTTTGCATATGTGCATTGATTACCGCCAACTGAATAAAGTCACCGTAAAAAATAAGTAACCCCTTCCAAGAATAGATGATTTGTTTGACCAATTGGAAGGTGCAAGTTATTTCTCAAAGATAGATCTTTGTTCCAGCTATAATCAACTCAAAGTTAGGGAGTGTGACATCTCGAAGACCACTTTCCAAGCTCGTTATGGCCATTTTGAGTTTCTTGTTATGTCTTCCGGGTTAACTAATGCCCCAACAACTTTCATAGACCTCATGAATCGAGTGTTCATACCATATCTGGATATGTTTTTCAAAGTGTTAATCGATGATATACTGGTGTACTCTAATATTGAGGATGCACGTCTGATCATCACCGAATTGTCTTGCAAACCCTTAGAGATCACAAGTTGTTTACCAAGTTCAGTAAGTGTGAGTTTTGGCTAAGGTCAGTTGCTTTTCTTGGTCATATTATTTCTTTCGAGGGTATTAGAGTTGATCCCCAAAAGACCAAAGGTATTAGAAATTGGCCTAGACCTATTTCTCCGACTGATATCTAAAGTTTCTTAGGTTTAGCTTGCTATTACTGCCATTTTATTCAGGGTTTCTCCTCTATATCATCTCCTATTACTTTGTTGACCCAAAAGAAAGTGAAGTTCTTGTGGTCCAAATCTTGTAAGAAGATTTTTCAGGAGTTGAAGACTCGACTCACTTCAGCCCCTGTTTTGACTTTGCCTGATGATGTTGATGGTTTTGTGGTGTACTATAATGCTTCGACAGTTTGGTTGGGTTGCGTATTGATGCAGAATTGTAAGGTGATAGCTTATGCTTCTAGATAGTTGAAACCCCATGAGAAAAATTACCCCACCCATGACCTTGAGTTTGCTTCTATTGTATTTTCTTTGAAAATCTGGAGACACTATTTGTATGGTGTCCATGTTGATGTTTTTACTGATCATAAGAGTCTGCAGTATGTGTTTACCCAGAGAGAATTGAATCATAGGCAGAGATGATGGTTAGAATTATTAAAGGACTATGATATAAGTGTGCTGTACCATCCGGGCAAGGCTAATGTTATGGCGGATGCCCTAAGTAGAGTGTCCATGGGTAGTGTTTCGCATGTGGTAGAAGGTAAGAAAGAGTTGGCTCGTGATGTACATCATTTGGCTACATTGGGGGTTAGATTTTTTGACTCTGTTGAAGGTAGTATAGGGGTTCAGAGTAGTTTCGAATCCTTCTTGGTTTCGGAAGTGAAGGAACAACAATACTTATATACTAGTTTGGTCAGACTGAAGGAGTCAGTCAAGGACCAAAAAGTAGAGGTTTTCTCCCAAGGGGGAGATGGTGTGTTGAGATTGCAGGGTAGATTATGTGTCCCGAATGTTGATGATCTGAGACAAAGGATTATGGCTTAAGCGCACGGGGCGCGATATTGTATTCATCCTGGTGCCACCAAGATGTACCGAGACTTGTGGGAAATCTATTGGTGGAGTGGCATGAAGAAAGATACAGCAGCAATTGTAGCTAAGTGTGCAACATGCCAACAGGTTAAGGTTGAACACCAAAGACCTGGTGGTATGATGCAAGATTTTAGTATTCCCATTTGGAAGTGGGAAGAAATAAATATGGACTTCGTGATTGGTTTACCTCCTTCTCGATGCCATCATGATTCCATTTGGGTTGTGGTTGATAGGTTGACTAAGTCTGCTCATTTCTTGCCTGTTCATATTTCATATACTGCTGAGGATTACGCTAGATTGTACTTCAGAGAGCTAGTCAGACTGGATGGAGTTCCCTTGTCTATTATTTCGGAT
>NW_025836046.1:0-1162 GCF_002878395.1 Capsicum annuum
CTTTCATTTCATATAAAGTAGGCCACCCAGTTCTTCCTGTACAAGGAGTTATGGTCATTTGAAGTTGACCCTAAAAATCTGTTTTGATAGGCTGAAGTAAAACGAGTATAACTCCTTAAACGTTGGATTTGGATGAAACCAATTGCATTGGAAAGAAAACTCAAATATATTTCTTTTCATAGGTCGCAGCTCTCCCAGTTCATTATATTAAGGGAGTTATGATCATTTGAAGTTGACCCAAAAATTCGGCTGGCTTCAGTAGTTTGTGTGCAGGAAATTTTCCTGCACATTTACTATTCCCAAATATCCCGGCCACCATTTTATAGTTTTGAACATGCTCGATTATTTCCGAAACCAATTCGTTTTGGAAAATCTTTATATCGTTGGAAAGCTTATTCAATAACCTTCGCATGGAACCATCGACAGGCAAATTCCGGTATAAATAAAATAAAATAAAAATTAATTTCATATAAATAAGACCAATATACGTACTTGAATACGCCAATACACGTACTTGAATACGGGGTGTTACATCCTTCCCTCCTTTAGGACATTCGTCCTCGAATGTTAACGTAGTTATTCAACTGAAACAAGTTCAAGTCCATCATTAATATTCACATCATCACATAAATACTATGCATATATAAAAAAACTTACTTGTTATGTTCTAACTCCATTTCTTGAACTTCTTCTTCATCTTTGAACAAATGAAGGTACTTAGATTTCATTGCTTCCTCAGCTTCCCATGTAATCTCTTCCCTTTGACGATTTCTCCAACGTACTTTCACAGATGCTATCTCTTTATTTTTCATCTTCTTAACTTGGCGATCTAGAATAGCAATAGGCACTTCCTCATAGGTAAGATCTTCCGCAACTTGCACATCCTCAATAAAAGTGATATGTGATGGATCTCCGATGCACTTTCGAATCATTGACATATGAAATATCGGATGTACTGATGAGAGCTCTTGGGGTAGCTCTAATTCATATGCAACTTGTCCAAACCTTCGAGTGATCTTATACAGGCCTATATAACGTGGACTCAACTTTCCTTTTTTGCCAAATCTCATTATCCCTTTCATTGGTGATACCTTCAAAAATACCCAATCACCTATAGAAAACTCTAGCGCTCTCCTTCTACTATCCGCATATGACTTGTGTC
>NW_025836047.1:0-15446 GCF_002878395.1 Capsicum annuum
TCAACTACTAGGTCACTTCACATGATCTGCCAAACATCTTGTACTGTCGTTATCACCTAATGGGACACGCTACCTGACCACCACTTGCTAGGAAGACTTTCGACACAAGGCACCACCTGCAGATCTCCGGTCTTGTTATCACACCGGAAACTTCTCACCAGACGTACTACTCTGACACACCCGAACCTGGGCTCTAATACCACTTGTTAGGACCGCGTGTAACTTCACCCAAACTCCACACTAGTATGATATTGTCCGCTTTGGACCAAGCCCTCACGAATTTGTTTTTGGGCACCTCCTAAAAGGCCTCATACTAGTGGAGTTGGGTGAGACTCTTAAATATAGGAAATACTTCCTCTATTTCTCCGATGTGGGATTGCTTTGCTTCCCAACATTACCCTATAATAAGATTAGAAATAAATTTGAATCTCATCTCGCTCTTTCTCACATGATTAAGTGTATTAGAAGCGATTTATCGCTAATGTGAGGTAGTAAGCATGTTGCCTGGTTAAAACTTGTATATCAAATCTTATATATAATTAAAACAAAATATGTTATTTACTAATTAACAATAATACTATCTAGATGTAAGTAAAAGAGATGTAAAAAAAAAAAAAGAGCAATTAAAATTTTCACCCTGTAGGCCTAAATATAAAATGTTCACTATTTGGTATTTATATGATACTGAAAATGAACAAACAAGGGTAACAAAATATTGTGAGATATTCGCCTTTATAATTGCAAGACAAAATCACTAGCAAACTCTAATTACACATATGGTCGTGCAAAACCGTAGCAGAAGAAAAAATAAAGAAAGGCGATAACTCTTAACTCATAATAATAGATTAAAATATCCAAAGGATCAACAAAGATATGGTCTCACGCTAAAGGAAAATATATTTGGTTAAAAGGACTACTGAATACATGGATCCAAGTTAATAAACATGTCTACTTGATTCAAATATTTTAAAAGAAATATCATATTAATATATCTATATTTCTTTACATCTAAATGAGAACTGTGACAAAACTTTACATCCAAAAGCTAGTATTTGATATAACACGCTAAAGGAAATCCAACACATAAACACATTCTTAATAAAACTAAATCAAAGACCGATAGACGAGATACCTAGTCCGATTAATTATTGTGTTTACGCTAAAAGCACGGGTAAGCCGTTCCTTGCATAAGATAATTATAAGCTTAGGACTATATTCCTGTAAACCTATGAGAGCGGTGCTATTTACTAATAGATTCTATACTCCAACTAGACCAAACCATTGTGGAGAAGAAATGCATATTTGTAGTGAGTACATGAATAGATTCATAGCAGCACACATTTAATATTGAATCAAAACATAAAAAGTTTATAGCATGACTGGATAAAGAAAAGGATTGAAAGAAGATCGACCTCTTTGGAGGCTTAAGAAATTTGTTGTAACGTCTCAATTGCTTCTCTATCACAACTCACTCTTTGTCGTCTCTAGCGAGTGAGTAGAAAATGAGATAATGTTTGCGTGTGCGGTTTGTTGGCCTCGTGAGAATGAAAATTGTTTTGAGTATTGTGTCTATCTTGTAATCTCTTCTTTGAGAGGAAGAGAAGTGTATCACATGAAAAGGTTGCCCACTAAGCTTGATCCGTCAGAATAAAAAAGTGTCCCACTAAGGTGAATTAGTATAGAGTATATGTAGACAAAGAGGAAAAGAAGACATTGGGGAGAGGGAATTAAAAGTGGAAAGGAAATATTAGAATTAAAAGTGGAAAGGAAATATTTTCTCCATGTAAAGGAATGATAGGAGGGGTTATTTTGGAGGGAGTAATTTTCTTCCATCTTAAGAAAAGATTTTGATTTTGTAAAAAGATTTTATGGATATGGGAAGATTTGAATAAATTTGACTTTGAAATTTGAGTGTTGAACTTATTTAAGACTAAATAAATTTCTTTCAAAAAATAATATTATAAAATGGGTTAATACTAAATTACTAAGTGAAGGAAAATAATTTTAAATTATTAAATCAACCATTATATTTATAAGAAAAAAATAATTTAATTTATTTCACCCAAAAAAAATAAAAAAAATAACTTACAATAAAAGAATAATAATTCTTAAATATTTGATCAAATACTTATGAAATAAACAAAATAAGAGATGAAAAAAATTAAACAAAACTTTGCAAATGAAGAATATTATATAATAAATATTAAAATAATAGTAATAATAATAAATAATAATAATAATAATAATCATACTTAAATAATGTAAATAGTATCTAGAATCACAATTTTGATAAAAAGAGTTAAAAAAAATAGCGATTTCGGCCTCGCGAATAAAATAGACGCTCAAGTGAGAAAAAAATGACTAATGGGAGGGTCAAAATTGGATGTCGACAGCTACTTGGTTTGGGATTTCGCCTGTGAGGTCGTTGTAGCTTAAATCAAGATGTACAAGTGAGTTAAAGGTGAAAAATTCTTCTGGAATTTGACCAAAAAGATTGTTTTGTGACAATGTGAGGATTTTGAGTGATTTAATTGATGAAATTTGATGTGGGATTGTGCTAATTAGTGCAGGATTTGATCTTAAACTGAGTTGTTGGAGTAGTGATGAGGGAAGAAGAATAGTATTGTTCTCCTGAAAAGAGATTTTGGTTTGTGTGTGTGAAGCATTGGATGATGAAAACAGATTCAAGATTTGGGAGTTGGAAAATGAGTGATGGGAATGTTGCTGTTTTCATGCATGTCACGACCCAAGTAGAGACCTTGACCGCGACTGGCATCCATACCAAGAAGGCCCGAGAGCCTTATCTAACTAGCAATCATATACACAATCCATATCCAATAAGAAAATGCGGAAATATATAACAATACGGAAACATGGTCATTCTTTTACTTCAATTGAACAATACAACTATGAGTTCATGAACATTTAAAGACATCTAATATCAGTCTACGAAATCTCTAATAATATGAAAACCAACATCTGTCTAAGACTGGGACAAGGCCCCCAGTTGAACCATACACCAAAATAAAAATAACAATGTTTTAAAAAATGGGCCATCCGAAATGAGGGAGGCTCGCCAACTGCACACTTCTACGGTTTAACGGGATCCCTGGACTGAGCCTCAGATCTTGAAATATAGGGGGTCAATTAAAATGTACTGGTATGTAAAACAACCCAATAGGTGAGAGCATTTCACAATAACAGTGAACATCACATAAGTAAAAATACATGAGCATATTTAATAATTTCAAACAATTCTTGACAACCTTGACTCATCATTTTTATTCTTCTGAGCTAGTGGTACACCCTACAAATATGTAATTCTATGGGCTATGTGGAACCCGCCCTTCACTCGGTAGCCAAGCCTCCAATCCAAGTAGCCGCTAGGATTGGAGTGGTAATACCCCCCATGTGAGCACACCGCAGGAAATGCCCCATGTTAGATGTCCTAAATGTCCTTTCATGTAGGATAATATATCATAAGTCCCGCATCGACAAATACAATTTCCATCGATGAACCCTTACACTCAAACGCTTTCTTCGGGTAATCAACTAGCTCTCCTAAGCCCAGCTTTTAGTTCTGTAAAGTCATGCTTCATACTTTCAAAATGTTCAATACTTATTCCATTAAGGGCATGTCATCATCGGGTACATTTGCAAGTCAATCAATTCACATCATATCATATATGTAGCCCCTTTTCACTTATTATCGTTGTTAACGACCAACCTTAGTTTTTCAACATAAAGTGAGAGAGAGTTATGCAATAGAATTTTATTTAAGTTTATATCAAAACACTCTTCTCTAAATAGTAAAATCATAAGATGGTCATATCATATTTGCATTTCTCAAAACCCATGGAAATTATTGATTTGACACAATGAATGTTTATCATACTAAAACACCCTCTCAACATGTCATAAACAATATCAACCCATGATCATTAAACAAGCATTCATCCTTTAGTTTTTCCTTTAGAAAGTTCATGCCTTTAAACAAGCCATAACACTTGAAATCGAAAATATCATGATGGGAGAGGGATTTGTTTTTATCATTCATGCTCTCAGTCAACTTTTTATTGAAACCAAAACATAGATATATACTTATATTCAAATTTCATAAGATATGGTTCAAGACAACATATAATTTCTTCAAAACAATTTCATGATACAATTTTTTCAAGACAATTTCAAACCCTTCTTTATAAACACGATTAGGGATCTTAAATCTTGATAAAAATAGTAAAACTTATGCCCATGGAGTTTAGGGTAGTCCCACATACTTTAGTGACGGAGAATTTGTGAAAGATTGAACCCTTGATCTTGAAAGTTTAAACCTTAGTTATTTTTCTCCAATTGTGCTCTTAAGAGATGAACTAGGGATTTAAGAGAGTTAAAATGTTACTAATGACCCTAATTTCATTTAAGGATGATTAGGGACAGTTTTGGTATGTAAAAAGACTTGGTTGCCCTTAAAATGATTTAAAACAAAGTTTTTATGCCCTTGGGCCATATAGCATGCGACGCATTGCCTATGTTTAAGTTAGGCAGTGCCACACATTGTCCATTGCCCAAAATAGGCTGCACGTCGCATTTCCCATCACCAAAAATGGCACAACATTTCCAGTAGCCTTAGGCGATTGCTAGGCGACGCACTCCATTTTACAAAGTCATAACTTTTTGCTTGGGTATTGGATTGAGGCAAAACTAGTAGTGTTAGAAAGAATACTCAAAGATCTTTCATTTGATATATAGTAGACCCTCTAACTCTTTATATCCAAGAAGTTATGATCGATGGAAGTTGACCCAAGTTTAGGCATTTACCAAAACTTAATCGATAGAGTTTTCAACACGTCTTTGAGTTAGGGGATTTTTGTGACCTCAATTCATATTCAAAGATTTTTCCACATTATAGGAGTGATCACTACACATATATTGAAATGGAATCATTTAGTTCAGATCTATACGCGTAGGAACGATGGTCTAAATTCTAGCCAGAAAGTACGGGGTGTTACAATGCAAGTGGGGTTTGGATGTGTGAAAAAATCAAGCCTAGTGACATGGTAAATGTCATCAAGATTGTTTTTTTTGCACTCAATACCAAGCCAAGATGAGCCTTGTTGGCGTGGATTTGGATGTGAGGTTCTCCAATTTTGGTCATTGGAAATGGATTCCATGATCTTGAAAAGTGTTTCTA
This sequence comes from Capsicum annuum, assembly GCF_002878395.1. Lineage (NCBI taxonomy): Eukaryota > Viridiplantae > Streptophyta > Magnoliopsida > Solanales > Solanaceae > Capsicum > Capsicum annuum. The sequence continues at coordinate 5,195 of NW_025836047.1, forward strand.
TTTCATTGGGATTCATGTTTGGTTGTAGTGAGAGATTCTTAATCATATTTGATGCATGTTGATTGGTGGAGTGTAACGCCAAGAGTCTGTACCCCAGATGCTACACGGTGCTTATAATCTCGAAAGATCATAAGCTAACCCATGTCTGGTACCTGCTGCAATAACTGTATAATAATACTGATTTGTGCATAAATTAGGAAGAAACATGCCATAAGGTTCAAATATGAATGATAAATTTGAGTACGGTATCAAAGTACCAAAACATGAACAAAATACTAAAATCTGAACAACTATATGAAAATACTATAGTCTGGAAAGCCTCTAAACTGTCTAAACTGTGGAGTTGATGGGACAGGCCCCCAACTAACTCCGACTACTGAAAGTAATACTAAAATACCGAAATAAAACATGTCCTTGAACTAGAAGGACTCACCACTGACTCTGACTGTTGGAAATCTGATCTGCTAGGGGTGCTCTGGAGCTCGTGCATCTAAACCTATGGTATAAGACACCATAGCGTAAAGAAACATGCGTCAGTACTTTAAATGTACTGGTATGCTCAGTGAGGTAGGCAGGATGCATGGTTTCATATGCATGAACAATACTAACTGAATAACATGAGTATGACTAAATGATGGTACATGCATGAATATATAAACTGTAATCTGAAAACATGATAGTACTGAATACTGAATCTGAATACTGATTTAACTGAGGTCTAAGTTTAATGATACTATATTACTGTTAGCTGGATGACTGTATCTGACAGTCCTGATTTTGAAGAACTATACTAAGTTCCATACTAAACTGAGTGACTATGTATGATAGTCCTAAATCTGTAGAACTGAACTAAGTTCTATACTGAGACTGAATCTGAAACTGAAACTGTGGGAGGTAATCATTTAACTGACATGCCCTTTTTTCTAAATAGATTTGGGGTCCAACCTGTAACCCCAGTTAGAAGGGTTTCTGTAACACCCCGTATTCAAGTACGTGTATTGATTTTATTTATATGAAATTAATTTTTTTATTTTATTTATACCGTAATTTGCCCGTCGATGGTTCCATGCGAAGGTTATTGAATAAGATTTCCAACGATATAAGGATTTACAAAAATGGATAGGTTTCGGATATAATCGAGCACGTTTGAAACTATAAAACGGTGGCCGGGATATTTGGGAATAGTAATTGTGCAGGAAAATTTCCTGCACATAAACTACTGAGGCCAGTCGAATTTTTGGGTCAAATTCAAACTATCATAACTCCCTTAATATAATAAACTGGGAGATCTGCGACCTATGAAAAGAAAGATCTTTGAGTCTACTTTCCAATGAAATTGGTTTTATCCAAATCCAACGTCTGAGTAAGGATTTATTCTCATTTTACTTCAGTCTATCAAAATAGATTTTTAGGGTCAACTTCAAACGATCATAACTCCTTGTACAGGACGAACTGGGTGGCCTACTTTATATGAAATGAAAGCCCTTTGTTATACCCAAATCCAATATCGGATCAAAGAGTTATAGTCGATCTACTTTAGCTTATCAAAATAGTCCACCAAAGGACAGATTTGACATTATTTAAATTTTAAAGGCATTTTGGTCATTTCCTATTATATTATGGACGGGAATATGTGTATATATACATGTATATGAGTTCAAAAACTCATTTTCATCATCAATCATTGAGAAAGAACAAACCCTAGCCAAATTTGACCATTAAATTACTTTTGATTCAACTGTAGAAATTCCAAAGTAATCTGATAACTGCGTTTGTCATCTCGAGAGCTTCGAAAGACACCTATTATTTGTGGAAATAGGATTGCATAATAAAGAGGTGAATTCTAAGGTATGAATATTATTTACCTTTGTTCTTTTCCATATGTATAAGTGTGATAGAGGATTATATGTATTGGTTGTTATTGAAAAGTGATGGAAATAGGGTTATGGACTATTTTGCATGGTTTGGTTGTATTTAATTGTGGAAGGTGGATATGGTAATTGAGTTATGGAAGGTGGATATGGTGATATACTATTGAATTGATGATTATTTATGTCTATGGCTCAATTTGGTTTAATGAATTGGTTGGAAGGATAAATGAATCCAAACTTGATATTGGAGGATATTGTATGAATATGCATGGCATGTGAATGTAATTGGAGTATGAGAGGGTTAAAGTGACACCCTTTATGGTGTAATTAAGGTTTACTACTTAACCACTAGTTTGGTGAATTCAAATAATTGAATTGTGACGTTTGGTTGCTAATACTAGATTGCTATATATGTTCATTGTAGATAAGTAATCCGAAAAGATGGGAGGTCCATTTGGGACTAGTATTGAAGGTTGACATTCAGGTATGTAAAACATACTCTATACCATATCTTTGGCATGAAAGTGAACAATTGTTCTATTAAGAAAGTTTCCAAAGTTATTCAGTAAGTAACATGTGATCCATAATGGTTTTGTATGATGTCCTACGTTACCAATGAACTTGTTTCCACCCTACAATATGTCAAGACATTCCAATACTTACTTGTTTTCCAAATCTTAAATGTTTATTGCACTAATGAATGTCAGAAGGTATCCGGTTAGTCAAACAAGATCCATGTGCTATTAATGAATCCAAAACGTTTCATTGATATACCAATAAGTTCCTACTTCATTGTTATGGCATTGATGACTCCAAAACACTTTATTGATGTGCCAATGAGTTCTTACTTCATTGTTATTGCATTGATGGTCTATTTATATGTCTGTTATTGATGTATCATTATTTCAAAGTATCAAAAATGCGGTGGCGACCGAAATAACAATCTCAAATATTAGTTGAACTAAGTGATGGAATTTCTCTCTTATCGGGTGGTATCCCAGGGGCATAAGCCTATCATGGGTCGATCCCTATTTATGTATTTATTGGTGGTATCCCAGGGGCATAAGCCTATGATGGGTCGATCCCAGTTGATATGTACTGGAGGCAGCCTAATGGTCACAGTATAGTACAGTAATGATTACAAAGATGATAAGAACGAAGGTAAAGTGATTTAATAAATACAATGTACAGGTTGTCACAAGTTCTAGTAAGTGTGGTCCACTCCTATTATAATTTATTCACTTGTTTCTGATTTCTGTTGAGCTCCTATATCATATGTGATTATCTACAACTTTACATACTCAGTACATATTTCGTACTTACGTCCCCCACGAGGGACCTGCATTTCATGCTGCAGGCACAGGTACCTCAGCTCATACACCGCACAAGTAGGATCCAGGATATCCAGCTGCTTTTGGTGAGCTTCAGTTTGCTTTGGGGCTTTCCGTGTCATATCCAGTCACTTTTGGTATTGTATAGAAGTTAGTTATATGGCGGGGTATGTCCCGACCTTAGTTAAACTCTGTGTGTTGTCTAGAGGCTTTGTAGACCTAATGTACAGTCAAGGTGGTGTTTTGTTAATAGACGTGATGGCTCCAACGACCAAGTATTGTATATACATATATATGTGTGCTCGAGCTTATACAGGTGATTATTTCCTTTTATATGCGACATGATGCTGTTCGAATTTTGGATTGTCATAGAGGTATGCATGGGAAGTATAAGGTTATGAGCTAGTTCTCCGAGCCTCCTCGGTTATGGGTGCCAGTCCGTCCCAATAGGATTTGAGGCGTGACAAAAGTGGTATCAGAGAAGTTCGTCCTAGTGAGTCTACAAAGCCGTGTCTACGTAGAGTCTTATTTATCGGTGTGTCATGCACCGTATCTATAAATAGGAGGCTATGGACATTTAGGAATTATCTTTTTCTTCATGTCTTAGATCGTGTGATAGAGCCTATATTGTATATGAAGTCATAGTTGACTACTGAATCTATTTGTTTCTCTTATTATAGTAATGATGCCGGTTACTAGAAGTAAGAATACCGGTAAGCAAGTAGATGTGACTTCCAGAGAGGGGAATAGTAAGTCACCCACTATACCAGCTAATCAAAGTGAGGCTCCAGCTGAGCATGCATCAGAAACTTCTTCCACTCTGGAAGAAATAAGGGGGAGGAGAACTATATCCCCAGAGCCACCTATTAATGCTGTTGATCAAGATCTTAGAAATGCAGTGCAACTTTTGACTCGTATAGTTGCTGGGCAAGCTCAAGGGCAAGCCATTCCTACCACGGGTCCTAGTGGTATAGATAGGGCGGCTAGCCTTCGAACACAGGATTCTCTTAAGATGGATCCTCCCACTTTTACTGGATTAGATCTTAACGAGGACCCACAGGACTTTATTGATCAAGTCAAAGAGCCTTAGATGTTATGCATGTAACGGGTAGAGATACAGTGGAGTTAGTGGCGTATAGATTCAAAGGGGAGGCTATATATTGGTATGAGGACTGGAAACGATCTAGGGGTATTGATGCACCTCCAACTACTTGGAAAGAGTTTAAAGAGGCATTTCTTAATTATTATCTTCCATTCAAGATTTGTCAGGCCCGTGCAGATCAATTTTTAAATCTTCATCAGGGGAATATGAGTGTAAGGGAGTACAGTCTCCAATTTAATTCCTTGTCGAGATATGCTCCTAATGTTGTAGCTACTATGGATGACAGAGTTCATCAATATGTGGATAGGCTGGATCCATATCTGGTTAGAGATTGTACTATTGCCGCTTTGAACAAAGACATGGACGTAGCGAGGATCCAAGCTTTTTCACAAAATATGGAAGATCAGAGGCAGAGGAGAAGAACACAGGAATTAGAAAGAGGATATTCCAAGAGGGCCAGATCTACAGGGCAATTCATGGCATCCCAAGAAGGGTTCAGACCACAGTTTTCTGCTAGACCACCTAGGCCATTATCTTCTTATTCTGTAGCTAGTGCCCCATCACAGTTTCAAGGGTCTAGAGGAAATCAATTTGGGCGCAGAAGTGAGAGTCAAAGTTTGCGGATAGTGGGGTACCAAGGGCAAGGGAATATGAGCTAATCGAGACCTCCTCGAGAGCCATGCAATAAATTTGGAAGGTATTATTTGGGCGCATGTCGGCTGGGGATTAATGTTTGCTTTTGGTGTGGTATGTCGGGGCATATGATGAGAGAATGCCCACGAAGGGGCATAGGGGGTATGACACGAGCTACGGGGTTATTTGTTGCATCATCATCATCGATGCCTTATTCAGGAAGGGTGCACAACCAATGGGTCATGTTAGAGGTGATAGAGGAGCCACGAGTTCTAGCAGGGCTCAAAATCATACGTATGCTCTAGCGGATCAACAGAATTTAGAGGTTTCCCCAGATGTGGTTACGGGTATGTTGTCTATCTTTTTATTCGATGTATATGCCTTAATTGATCCTGGTTCTACATTATCTTATGTTACTCCATTGGTTACTGGAAAGTTCGAAATAATACCCGAACTGTTAGTTAAGCCATTTGAAGTGTCCACACCGGTTGGAGAATCTATTATAGCTAGAAGGGTTTACCGAAATGCATAGTAACTGTTTGTGGTCGTGATATGATGGCTGATTTTGTGGAGTTAAAAATGGTAGATTTTGATATTATAATGGGTATGGACTGGTTGGCGTCTTGTTATGCCATAATTGATTGCTGCAAAAAAAAGGTATATTTCCATTTTCCAAATGAATCAGTCCTTGAATGAAAAGGTGAAATTGGCGCGCCAAGAGGTAGATTTATTTCTTATTTTAAGGCAAGAAGAATGATTTCCAAGGGATAAATATATCATTTAGTTAGAGTAAGGGATACAGAAGCAGAGCCACCAACTCTTCATGCTATTTCGGTGGTAAATGAATTTTCTGATGTATTTCCTGAAGATTTTCCAGGTTTGCCTCTTGAACGAGAAGTAGAGTTTGGTATTGATGTAATACCAGGCACCCAACCAATCTCCATTCCTCCATATAGTATGGCCCCAACAGAATTATGAGAATTGAAAGAGCAATTGAAAGATTTGCTAGAAAAGGGATTCATAAGGCCTAGTATGTCCCCCTGGGGAGCACCAGTGTTATTTGTGTGCAAAAAAGATGGCTCGCTGAGGATGTGTATTGATTATTGGCAATTGAATAAGGTGACTATTAAGAAGAAATATCCTCTCCCAAGAATTGATGATTTATTTGATCAGTTACAGGGCGCCAAGTGCTTTTCTAAGATTGATTTGAGGTCAGGTTACCACCAAGTGAGGGTCAAAGAGAAGGATATACCCAAGACAGCTTTCTGAACATGGTATGGTCATTATGAGTTTCTAGTTATGTCATTTAGGCTAACAAATGCACCCGCAGCTTTTATGGATTTGATGAATAGGGTGTTTAAGCTATTCCTGGATGTATTTGTGATAGTTTTTATAGATGATATTCTAGTTTACTCTAGATCAGAAGAGGACCATGCCAATCACTTACGACAGGCATTGCAGACTCTTCGTGATTGTAAGCTTTATGCAAAGTTCTCTAAATGAGAGTTTTGGTTAAAGTCAGTGGCATTTTTGGGTCATATTATATCTAGTAAAGGGATAAAGGTTGATGCTCAAAAGATAGAAGCTGTAAAGAACTGGCCAAGGCCCACAACGCGTATGGAGATTTGTAGTTTTCTCGGGTTGGCCGGTTATTATAGAAAGTTTGTTGAAGGCTTTTCTTCCATTTCAGCACCCTTAACCAAGCTAACCCATAAAGCATCCAAATTCCAATGGAATGATGCCTGTGAGAAGAGTTCTCAAGATTTAAAGAACAAGTTGATTTCTACACCCATGTTGGTTCTTCCAGAAGGCACCGAAGGGTATATAGTGTATTGTGATGCTTACAGAATTAGTTTAGGATATGTATTGATGCATCATGGTAAGGTAATAGCAAATGCTTCTAGACAATTGCGGCCACATGAGAAAAATTATCCTACACACGATCTTGAGCTGGCAGCAGTTATTTTTGCTTTAAAGATATGGTGCCACTACTTATATGGGGTTCATGTTGATATATATACTGACCATAAGAGCCGGTAATATATTTTTAATCAGAAGGATCTAAATTTAAGGCAGAGGAGATGGCTTAAACTATTAAAGGACTACGATGTTGATATCTTATACCATCCAGGGAAAGCAAATATGGTAGCTGATGCGTTAAGTCATAAGGCTATGATGGCGCCTATAGAAAGGCAAGGGATGATTAAAGATTTTCCCCAGTTAGCTAGTTTGGAAGTTCGCCTTCTTGAAACTTCGGATAAAGAGCTTATCGTACATAATGCTGCAGAATCTTCATTAATAGCTGAAGTGAAAGAGAAGCAATATACAGATCCAATTTTATTACAGCTTAAGGAGAACGTTCAGAGTGGTGCGACCAAGGCATTTGAGCTTACGCAAGAAGGAGTACTTCAGTGCCAAAACCGATTGTGTGTGCTGGATGTAGACGGGCTAAGAAAGAAAATTATTACAGAGGTACATTGTTTAAGGTATTCCATTCATCTAGGATCAACCAAAATGTATCAATATTTGAAAGATATGTATTGGTGGAATGACATGAAGAAGAGCATTGTAGAATTTGTAGCTGAATGTCCAAATTGTCAAAGAGTTAAAGTTGAGCACCAAAAACCTTGGGTTATATGCAATGCATTGATCTTCCCAGCTGGAAGTGGGACATGATCAACATGGATTTCGTTATTGGTTTGCCTCGTACATCCTGGAAGTTTGATTCTATATGGGTGATTGTTTATAGGCTTACCAAATCCGCACATTTCCTACCAGTTAGGACCACTTACACAGTTGAAGAGTATATGAAGCTGTACATTAAAGAGATAGTACGATTACATGGAGTGCCAATCTCTATTATATCAGATCGGGGAACCTAATTTACTGCAAACTTTTGAAAGTCTTTTCAGAGTTGTTTGGGAACACAAGTGAAGTTGAGTACAACTTTTCACCCTCAAACAGATGGACAAGCAGAACGTACCATCCAAACACTTGAACATATGATACGAGCTTGTATAATAGATTTTAAGGGCAACTGGGATGATCATTTACCTCTTATTGAGTTTGCCTACAATAATAGCTATCATTCAAGTATCAAAATGGCACCATATGAAGCTTTATATGGAAGGAAGTGTAGATCACCAATAGGATGGTTCGAAGTGGGTGAAACTCTTTTGTTTGGACCGGATCTTGTTTATCAAGCCATAGAGAAGGTTAAAGTAATTCAGCAACGACTGAAAATAGCCCAAAGTCGACACAAGTCATATACGGATAGTAGAAGGAGAGGGCTAGAGTTTTCTATAGGTGATTGGGTATTTTTGAAGGTATCACCAATGAAAGGGGTAATGAGATTTGGCAAGAAAGGGAAGTTGAGTCCACGTTATATAGGCCCGTATAAGATCACTCGAAGGTTTGGACTAGTTGCATATGAATTAAAGCTACCCCAAGAGCTCTTATCAGTACATCCGGTATTTCATGTGTCAATCCTTCGAAAGTGCATCGGAGATCCATCACATATCACTTATACTGAGGATGTGCAAGTTATGGAAGATCTTACCTATGAGGAAGTAGCTATTGCTATTCTAGATCGCCAAGTTAAGAAGATGAGAAATAAAGAGATAGCATCTGTGAAAGTACGTTGGAGAAATCGTCAAATGGAAGAGATTACATGGGAAGCTGAGGAAGCAATGAAATCTAAGTACCCTTATTTGTTCAAAGATGAAGAGGAAGTTCAAGAAACGGAGTTGAACATTAACAAGTAAGTTTTTTTTATATATGCATAGTATTTATGTGATGATGTGAATATTAATGAGGGACTTGAACTTGTTTCGGTTGAATAACTATGCTAAAATTTGAGGACGAATGTCCTAAAGGAGGGAAGGATGTAACACTCCATATTCAAGTACGTGTATTGGCGTATTCAAGTACATGTATTGGTCTTATTTATATGGAATTAATTTTTTTATTTTATTTATACCGGAATTTGCCCGTTGATGGTTCCATGCAAATGTTATTGAATAAGATTTCCAACGATATAAAGATTTCTAAAAACGGATAGGTTTTGAATATAATCGAGCATGTTCAAAACTATAAAACGGTGGCCGGGATATTTGGGAATAGTAAATGTGCAGAAAAATTTCCTGCACACAAACTACTGAGGCCAGCCGAATTTTTGGGTCAACTTCGAATGATCAGAACTCCCTTAATATAATTAACTGGGCAAGCTTCAAACTATGAAAAGAAATATCTTTGAGTCTACTTTCCAATACAATTGGTTTCATCCAAATCCAACGTCTAAGTAAGGTGTTATACTCGTTTTACTTCAGCCTATCAAAACAGATTTTTAGGGTCAACTTCAAACGACCATAACTCCTTGTACAGGACAAACTGGGTGGCCTACTTTATATGAAATGAAATCCCTTTGAATTATACTTCCAACTATAACAATTTCACCCAAATCCAATTTCGTAGCGAAGAGTTATGGTCGATCTACTTTAGCTTATCAAAACAGTCCACCAAAGGACAGATTTGATATTATTTAAATTTTAAAGGTATTTTGGTCATTTCATATTATATTATGGACGGGAATATATGTGTATATACATGTATATGAGTTCAAAAACTCATTTTCATCATCAATCATTGAGAAAGAACAAACCCTAGCCAAATTTGACCTTTAAGTTACTTTTGATTCAACCGTAGAAATTCCAAAGTAATCCGATAACTGCGTTTGTCATCTCGAGAGCTTTGAACGACACCTATTATTTGTGCAAAAAGGATTGCATAATCAAGAGGTGAATTCTAAGGTATTAATATTGTCTGCCTTTGTTCTTTTCCATATGTATATGTGTGATAGAGGATTATATATATTGGTTGTTATTGAAAGGTGATGGAAATAGGGTTATGGACTATTTTGCATGGTTTGGTTGTATTGAATTATGGAAGGTGGATATGGTAATTGAGTTATGAAAGGTGGATATGGTGATAGACTATTGAATTGATGATTATTTATGTCTATGGCTCAATTTGGTTTAATGGATTGGTTGGAAGGATAAATGAATCCAAACTTGATATTGGAGGATATTGTATGAATATGCATGGCCTGTGAATGTAATTGGAGTATAAGAGGGTTAAAGTGACACCCTTTATGGTGTAATTAAGGCTTACTACTTAGCCACTAGTTTGGTAAATTCAAATAATTGAATTGTGACGTTTGGTTGCTAATACTAGATTGCTATATATGTTCATTGTAGATAAGTAATCCGGAAAGACGGGAAGTCCATTTGGGACTAGTATTGAAGGTTGACAGTCAG
>NW_025836048.1:0-1199 GCF_002878395.1 Capsicum annuum
ATCTGTTGCAACATCAATAATAGCATAAACATCAACAAAAAAGAAACAAAATTTGTTCTAACAACATCATCAACAAAAAAAAAGAAACATCCTTTATTCCAGAACCATCAACAACACCGTACCACAAGTTCCAACAATGTCAACCCCACAAACAACATCAATAACTGCATCAACAATAAAGAAACAAATAAAATGCATACAAAAAAATGATACTGTCAACAAGGCTTTTAAACTTCTCCCAACAGATGACTTTTTTCTCATATTATAATAAAAATTCTCGGTTTGTTTGTTCAACACTTAAAAGTTCCTTCAATTTTTTTAATAAATAAGATATGGGTAAATAGTAATTAAATAAAAAAACAGATGTAAATAACTTGCAAAGAAGAAGATGAGAATGAAAAAGCAATAATGAACCATATCATAATATCAAAAAGGGGATAAAAATAGAAATTTAAGTCGAGAAAAGATATGGATCAATTTAGATCCGAAAAGATCTTTATTAGAAGAGTAGAGAAAAGAGAAAAAAAAAAGTTGTGACCCTAAAGAGGAGAGAAAGAAAAATATGAGAGTTGAATAAAATAAACTGTAGTTGAAGGAAGAGATGAGATGAGATTTTATTGCAATTGATTTAGGTTAAACTAGCGATGAATGAATGAGCTTCCAGGGTCAACTACAAATCCAATCGAGTTTTTGTAAATTGCATGGCGTTAGTATTGTGTTCATCCCAACTCGAGTCGTTGATCGATCACTCTGAGTTAAAATGAGTTATCATCAACTCAATAGTAGGATTGTGATATTACCTAAGTTGATTTAGGTGGAACTAGGGATGAATGAATGAGCTCACAGGGTCAACTATTAATCCAATCGAGTTTTTGCAATTGCATGGTATTGGTATTGCGTTCATCCTAACCCGAGTCTTTGATGGATCACTTTGAGTTGAAATGAGTTCTCATCAACTCAATGTTAGTATAGTGATAGTACCTAAGTTGATTTAGGTGAAACTAGGGATGAATAAATGAGCTCTCAGGGTCAACTTCAAATCCAATCGAGTCTTTACAATTGCATTGCATTGGTATTGTGTTTATCTCGACCCGAGTCGTCGATCAATCACTCTGAGTTGAAATGAGTTCCCATCAACTCAATGTTAGAATAGTGATAGTACCTAATTTGATTAGGTGGACCTAGGGATGAATGAATGA
>NW_025836050.1:0-1971 GCF_002878395.1 Capsicum annuum
GCCGCCTATATCAACATAGGTGATAGGTTAGGCGCCACCTATGTCAACATAGGTGATAGGTTAGGCGGTGCCTATTCCATTGCCTATGCTCACTGCCTCACTTACGTGATAAGTTAGGCGCCGCCTTTGTCAAGAAAGGCGATAGGTTAGGCGTCGCCTATGTCAACATAGGCGATAGGTTAGGCACCGCCTATGCCATGGCCTATACTCACTGCCTTACTTAGGCGATAGGGTAGGCGCCGCCTATTTCAACATAGGCGATAAGTTAGGCGCCTCTGTCATTGCCTATTCTCACTACCTCACTTAGGCGATAGGTTAGGCGTCGTCTATGTCAACATAGGCAATAGGTTAGGTGCCGTCTATGTCAACATAGGCGATAGGTTAGGCGCCGCCTATGCCATTGTCTATGCTTACTGCCTCACTTAGGTGATAGGTTAGGCGCCGCCTATGTCAACTTAGGCGATAGGTTATGTGCTGCCTATGTCAACATAGGCGATAGGTTAGGCGTCGCCTATACCATTGCCTATGCTCACTGCCTCTCTTAGGCGATAGGTTAGGCACCGCCTACTTATGCTTAGGCGATTCCATGGGCGTTGCCTATCAACGTAGGTTTTGCCTAAAAACCTATTTTTGAATGGATCAAACCAACCCATGTCGCATTTTTCAAATATATCCTTTACTCTTAAACCCCACTCAATTTTTCTTAAACCTAAGTGCCGCCCAAATAACCTTTCCCTCTTCAAGCCCTTCTTTTTTCTCATCTAATCTTGCTGGCTGACCTTCATGATTCGTCAAGAATTTATCACCATGTAAGTTCTTCTTTCATGTTCCGTAGTTGTTTCATTGTTACGCTCATAATGGTTAATTGGATTTTGTAGTAGTGTTTGGTGATAAGAGTATGGTTAGTTTGTTATGATTTTGGAAAAATACATCTCATTAAGTGAAAGAATTCTCGTAGGTAATCTTGATTTCACTCCGGTATGTATTGATTGGTATTCACTGTCATAATTTTTTATTATTATGAAGTTGAACTGTTGAAGTTTAATGCATGATTTTGGGAGTTGTAAGCTTGACTATGTGAGTGACTCGTTCATTGATGTAATGATCATGGTTAACCAAAAGCATAACATTGTGAAATTATTTCTATGCTATAGCATGATATGATTTCTATGTGGTAGTCTTGTTCAAAGATTGAATTGCTAAAATGAAATAAAGTTGGAAATGATAGTCAAGATTATAGGACCATTATGTGCTGCTTCTGTATATCAAACTAAGAAATTGTTATGTAAAGTGAAGGGTTAAAAGTGTGACAGCACTAATAATGTTGTTGGCACATACCATCTAAATGTATGTCGATGAAGTCTGAGTACTCGACAACACTCACTCAATTAGTTTGTGCAAACAAATTAAGTTGGGGTGGTGCCATCACTATTTTCTTCTTTGATTATAGTGAATTTTACGAAATGAGACTAACATGACCCTATTATGATCTCAGGTAACATGGCTCCGAAAGGACGACAAGGAAATGAGAAAGCATCCACCTCACAAAAAGGTCAAAAAAGGTCAAGAAAGGACCAGGTTGGTTCCTTCTCTCTTCAAGTACCTTATCACACTTTTGGGATCAAATGGGTTCTAGAGGAGGAAGGGAAGGAATGGTACAGAAACAATAAAGTAAAGAAATATGTACATATGGAGTCGATGCAGAAGGAAAGTTTAGCAAAGAACTGCCCTCGAATTTTGGCAAAGATTATGGCACTAAAACTTGACTTTATCTTCCGAGACATGGGCGAATGTAATCTTGATTTGACTCGAGAGTTTTATGCCAACTGGTCCCCAAGGACTACGGGAAATGAAGTAAAGATTCGAGGCAAGTCTTGCAATTGAATGCTGATTTCTTCAACCCTTTCTTGGGTACTCCAAGTGTGGATCAATCACCACTCAAGGAGCTCTACAACAGACCTCCCTACAGAT
>NW_025836051.1:0-1420 GCF_002878395.1 Capsicum annuum
GCATATTTTGGGAGTTAGATTACTGGAAGGATAATCTTCTGCCTCATAATCTGGATCCCATGCATATTGAGAAAAACTTCTCTGACAAGTTGTTTAATACTGTGATGAATGTAAGTAACAAAACAAAAGATAACTTGAAGGCCAGGATGGACTTAAAAGAGTATTTTCAGCACAGTGAGTTGTCCCTAACATACTTAAACAATAAGATTCAGAAGCCCAAGGACAGTTACACATTCACTTTGGAGGATAGAATAGTGATTTGAGAATTAGAGGTGCTAGAATATCAACATCGCCATCCATTAATAGTGCTACAACGTCTAATGCTATGACAGCTGCTTCCCAAATTTTGAAATTTGAAAAGATAGTAGAATATGATGGTAACGGCAGGCTAATTATCGCCCCAGATGGTGCTAATGGGTAAGTAAACCTTATATTTTTTCATAATTTTTAAAATTTTCGAAAGATAAAGATAATTTAATATAATTTTATTGCAAGTTCATTTCCGCATGTAGCGGCAGACATATGATTGTAAAAGAAATTAAACCGTTTTACATGGAGCTGTGGGGTGGTTGGAACGAGGTTACACTTGACGTCAGAATTCTTATGTGGGACCAGTTTATGGTATAATCAAAATCAAAGAATTTAACATTTCATTATGCTAACAATGATGAATTTACCTTTGTATCCGTCAACTCATTTCATGACTTTATATTAAACTATTTTGCAGACAAAGTATGCATGAAATTCTTGTCATGAAAATGAAATACAACGCAGTTTCAAGTTCAAAGAAACTCTACGGATCAAAGAACACTTATATGAGGCCCGGAGGAACTTATAAAAACCTGGTTGGCTGAATGCTGATGTGTGGGTCTAGTTCTTGGAAAAATGGGATACTCCTGAATATAGTGCAAGGAGGGAATGCGCATAGGCAAATAGAGCGTCTCAAACGGGTGGCTCATTGCACAAAGGAGGTTCGATGAGTTTCACTACCCACCGACGAAGACTGGTAATATTAGCTTAAATTTCTGATTTGCTCGGCTTAGTTCAATGTTCTAAACCATGACATAGTGAAGCCGTGTGGGGCTCTTTCGATTCACTATTTTTGTTATCTTCTTGTTGTTGTTCATCTTGAAGTCTAGTGAAGCCGTGTGTGGCCTATTTCGATTCACTAGCATTGTTGTTAACATCTCGTTGCTCTTGTTGTTGCTTGTTTCTTTTATTGTTAACTTGATCTTGTATTACATCGCCTCATGGTTTTAGAAAGTAAGAAGAAGAGAATTAGTGGTTTAGTTAGAGAGGTGATGACTTAATTGGAAGTAATGAGCAAAGTATTTATAGTAACACTCTTAGTATAAGGCAGTCGTTGGTGTGGAGTTGTCAATGTAGCTGGTAACAAACAAAGAAATAAAGTCTGAATAAC
>NW_025836052.1:0-1811 GCF_002878395.1 Capsicum annuum
TAATCGGACAATCTCTTTAATGTACAGCTTCGCATACTCTTCAACTGTGTAAGTGGTCCTAACTGGTAGGAAATGTATGGATTTGGTAAGCCTATCAACAATCACCCATATAGAATCAAACTTCTGGGATGTACGAGGCAGACCAATAACAAAATTCATGTTGATCATGTCCCACTTCCAGCTTGAAAGATCAATGCATTGAATATAACCTCTGGGTTTTTGGTGCTCAACTTTAACTCTTTTATAATTTGGACATTCAGCTACAAATTCTGCAATGCTCTTCTTCATGTCATTCCACCAACACATATCTTTCAAATCTTAATACATTTTGGTTGATCCTGGATGAATAAAATACCTTGAAAAATGTGCCTCTATCATAATTTTCTTTCTTAGCTCATCTACATCCGACACACACAATCGGTTTTGGCACTGAAGTACTCCGTCTCGCGTAAGCTCAAATTCCTTGGTCGCACCACTCTGAACATTCTCCTTAAGCTGTAATAAAATAGGATCTATATATTGTTTCTCTTTCACTTTAGCTACTAATGAAGATTCCGCAACATTATGTACGATAAGCTCTTTATCTAGAGTTTCAAGAAGGCAAACTCCCAAACTAGATAAATGGTGAAGATCTTTAATCATCCCTTGCCTTTCTATAGGCGCCATCATAGCCTTACGACTTAATGCATCAGCTACCACATTTGCTTTCCCTAGATGGTACAAGATATCAACATCATAGTCCTTTAATAGTTCAAGCCATCTCCGCTGCCTTAAATTTAAATCCTTCTGATTAAAAATATATTGCAAGCTCTTATGGTTAGTATATATATCAACATGAACCCTATATAAGTAGTGGCGCCATATCTTTAAAGCAAAAATAACTGCTGCGAGCTCAAGATCGTGTGTAGGATAATTTTTCTCATGTGGCGCAATTGTCTAGAACATATGTTATTACCTTAGCATACTGCATCAATACACATCCTAAACCAATTCTGGAAGCATCACAATACACTGTATACCCATCGCCTTCTGGAAGTACCAACACGGGTGTAGAAATCAACTTGTTCTTTAAATCTTGAAAACTCTTCTCACAGGCATCATTCCATTGGAATTTGAATGCTTTATGGGTTGGCTTGGTTAAGGGTGCTGAAATGGAAGAAAACCCTTTAACAAACCTTCTATAATAACCGGCCAACTCGAGAAAACTATGAATCTCTGTAGGCGTTGTGGGCCTTGGCCAGTTCTTCATAGCTTCTATCTTTTGAGCATCAACCCTTATCCCTTCACTAGATATAATATGACCCAAAAATGCCACCGACTTTAACCAAAACTCATATTTTGGAGAACTTTGCATAAATCTTACAATCACGAAGAGTCTGCAATGCCTGTCGTAAGTGATTGGCATGATCCTCTTCTGATCTAGAATAAACTAGAATATCATCTATAAAAACTATCACAAATACATCCAGGAATGGCTTAAACACCCTATTCATCAAATCCATAAAAGTTGCAGATACATTTGTTAGCCCAAATGACATAACTATAAACTCATAATGACCATACCGTGTTCGAAAAGCTGTCTTGGGTATATCCTTCTCTTTGACCCTCACTTGGTGGTAACCTGACCTCAAATCAATCTTAGAAAAGCACTTGGCGCCCTGTAACTGATCAAATAAATCATTAATTCTTGGGAGAGGATATTTATTATTAATAATCACCTTATTCAAATGTCGATAATCAATACACATCCTCAGCGAGCCATCCTTTTTACGCACAAATAACACTGGTGCTCCCCAGGGGGACATACTAGG
>NW_025836053.1:0-1221 GCF_002878395.1 Capsicum annuum
AAAACTTTCCCAAATTGAACACCTGGCGTGACGCGGCACTATCGCGCCGTGTCACTAGAATTTTAACAATTGGAAAAGTAAGGGATGGAACGACCCAGAGCCATCACATTGCCCCTTCTTTGACGACCTGGAACTTTGGTGCGACGAGGAGGAAATCGCGCTAAGACACTGGAAAATGACAATTCTAAATTTGAGTGCTGGATCGATGCGTCATAATCGTGGACACCTACTGGAAATTTCCAAATGTCATTTCCTCTTGTGGCATGGCGTGCCACTGACTAATATGGCGTTGTTTTACGATGAAAACTTGAATAGTCATAACTTCTTACCCGGTTATCGGATTTAAGAGAATTATATATCGATGGAAAGCTTATTGAATTTTCCACATGACAAAAAGTGAAAATCTTAATAATTCCTCATGGAATAATTATCATTCACTTTAGAAGCTAATACTAGGCATTCTTGGGATGAAATTAGTTAAAAATCTTCGAGGTATTACAATATCTCCCCTTGAGAACATTCATCCTCGAATGAAACTGATTGAGAGGCAAAAAAATAAGCTAAACATGAACTGAACATGAATAACTGGAATATGATCTCATGACTGACTAGCTGAACATAACATATTGAACATGCATATCTGATGCATGTGTAACTGATTCATGAATGCATAACTGAATGTTTCGAAGAACTAAGTTTTTCACAATGAGAATACATTTCTAATGCATAATTATATAACTGAGCTGATACATGAATGCATGACTGAATATTCAATACTACTTGATACCAAGTTTATACTAGGAACATGAACATGAACATGAAACTGAATACCAAGTTCGTGATGAACACTGATCATGAAACTGAGTAAGCTTAAGGAGAACTGTTACCTTGAGCTTGATCTGAGTTGGTGGAGAAGAGGTGAGGATACTTGGTATGCATGTCTGCTTCTGCTTCCTCAGTAGCTCCCTCAACGGATTGATTTCGCCAAAGAACTTTAACTAGAGAGACTTTTTTGTTCCTCAATCTACGAGTCTAATAGTCTAAGATTTTGACTAGAATATCTTCATAAGAGAGACTGTTCTGAACATTAATGCTCTGAATAGGGACTACGACTGGTGGATCGCCTATACACTTCTTGAGAAAAGAGACACGGAAGACTAGATGAACTGAGGCTAGATCTAAAGGCAATTCAAGATCATAAGCTACCTTGGCAAAATGGCT
>NW_025836054.1:0-1640 GCF_002878395.1 Capsicum annuum
TTGTAAAAACTTAGCCTCATGATCCCTGAAGATTCAGGGCTATTAAGATTTATATATTTTTATTTATTTTGTAAAAACTTAGCCTCATAATCCCTAAAGATTCCGGGCTATTGAAATTTATATATTTTTATTTTTGTAAAAACTTAGCCTCATGATCCCTAAAGATTCAGGGCTATTAGCTATATATACAAAAATTGAACTTGAGGATACGAAAAATAATTATGAAAGTAATCATATTTTAAAAATATTTTCCAATAAAGCTATGAATAGTTTTTCAAAAGATAGGGTCGTATCCTGGGAAGGACTTCCTACGTATCCCACTAAAGAGTAAGAATCAGACCCTTGTAGTTCATAAAAACCATAAAATAATGTTACTATATATTTAAAATTCTCCCTTTCATTTAAAACTAAAAAATTTATTTGAAAAATGATTCACTAAATTTGAGGGTAATATAATCTTTTGCATTTTAAAGTTTCCTAAAAGCCGCTCAACAATAAAATAAGCCTTCCAAATTAATGTCAAAGAGCACGTAGGATGCACATGTTGGTCATTATAAAGTAGGTCACCTGTCCTAGACAGACCCGACCCCTGTACCGAGTCCCGCTAAATCAAATGCATATGATGCAAATAAAGCAGTACCATATAGGGATAACCAGATTCTGAGTTTTAAGTTCTTCTAAGTTTAAACCTAATAGGTATAGGTGTCTAGACTGGCTTACCCGAGCGGACACTCAAGCCAGGGAGGGACAACTTGGTCGATAGCACGGAAACACCGCCTTCGTTGTTGTTCCAAACCCCGCCTAACAAGTGTGACTATAATCCTTCATCAGGTGCCTTGACACTCCGGCTATCTCAAAAGGAAAGTTAGGATGCATACGCTGCATTCCTTCTATCCTATTTTAGAGACTCAGAGGGGTGCGCGAGAGAAGACAATTTATAAAACAGTTCAACAATATCAAAGAGAAAAATAAGCGACAAGTAGCAGATAAGGCCAGCAAACACAAAATATAATAATAATTAAATCAAGTAAAGTCAATATCAAAAGCTTGAATTCTAATTATTCCCTAGCAGAGTCGCCAGAGATGTCACACCCCTTTTTCGCTCGAGCCTTCGAGTCGAAGGGTTTTTCCAACTGAAGTGACAGTATTGATTAGGATTATTTTAATTACAGAGTCGCCACTTGGAATTGAGTTATGATGTTCCAAATCACCTTTTGAATCCCTAATCAAAAGGAAATGACTCTTTGTTGGTCTGCGAAAATAGAAAACCGGGTAAGGAATTCTGTTGACTGAGGAAAAGGTGTGAGACACCCCTCGAGTCCCGTGGTTCTAGCACGGTCGCTTTTATTGACTTATATTGAGTAAAACTATTTTGATAATTATGTTTGTAGGCCTAGATTCACTCATTTTAATTATATCGAAAATTCATCTATTATCTACGAAATCGATGAAAATTAAATTTTAAAAAAAATATTTGTCAAAGTGCATTATTGCATCCTTAAATTTTTAAATGTCTCAAAAAGATGCGTACGCCGCATTCTTTATTGAGACGAATATTTTAATGTGCCTAAGAATTTACTTAGCGTTAAAGACGTTAATTCGTTATTTTTAAACTTGTAATAATTTTTATCTATTTAAAA
>NW_025836055.1:0-1463 GCF_002878395.1 Capsicum annuum
CCACTGACTAATATGGTGCTGTTTTACGATGGGAACTTGACATAGTCATAACTTCTGACCCGATTGTCGCATTTGGATGAATCATATACCGATGGAAAGGTTATCATATTTCCCACATGACAAAAAATAAAAATCTTAAAAATTCTTCGTGGAATAGTCAACATTAAATTTATAAGCTAATATTAGGCATTCTTGAGTTGAATGCATGACTTAGTGTTCGAAATAAAAAGGTTTATGACAATGAGAAAGAATCACTAATGCATAATTACATAATTTAAACGGTACCCAAGTCCATGACGTAATATGAAATGGTACCTGATACCAAATTTAGAATGGGAACATGAGCGTGAAACCGCACGCCAAATTTGTGATTAACACTGAACATGAAACTGATTACGCTTAAGGAGAACAGTTACCTTGAGCTTGATCTAAGTTGGCAAAGAAGAGGTGAGGATACTTGGTACGCATGTCCACCTCCGCTTCCCACTGACTAATATGGTGCTGTTTTACGTTGGGAACTTGACATAGTAGTAACCTCTGACCTTATTATCGCATTTGGATGAATCATATACCGATGGAAAGGTTATCATATTTCCCACATAACAAAAAGTAAAAATATTGAAAATCCTCATGGAATAGTCATCATTTAATTTAGTATCTAATATTATGCATTCTCGAGATGAATGCATGACTTAGGGTTTTGAAGAACAAGGTTTCTAAAAATAAGAATGCATGTCTGATGCATAATTACTTAACTGAACCGATACACGAGTCAATGACGTAATATGCAATGGAACCTGATACCAAATTTAGAATGGGAACATGAGCGTGAAACCGCATGCCAAATTTGTGATTAACATTGAACATGACACTGATTACGCTTAGGAGAACTGTTACCTTGAGCTTGATCTAAGTTGGCAAAGAAGAGGTGAGGATACTTGGTACGCATGTCCGCCTCCGCTTCCCACTGACTAATATGGTGCTGTTTTACGATGGGAAATTGACATAGTCGTAACTTCTGACCCGATTATCGCATTTAGATGAATCATATACCGATGGAAAGGTTATCATATTTCCCATATGACAAAAAATAAAAATCTTAAAAATTCCTCGTGGAATAGTCATCATTAAATTTATAAGCTAATATTAGGGATTCTTGAGTTGAATGCATGACTTAGTGTTCGAAATAAAAAGGTTTATGACAATGAGAAAGAATCACTAATGCATAATTACATAATTTAAATGGTACCCGAGTCCATGACGTAATATGCAATGGTACCTGATACCAAATTTAGAATGGGATCATGATCGTGAAACCGCACGCCAAATTTGTGATTAACACTGAACATGAAACTGATTACGCTTCAGGAGAACTGTTACCTTGAGCTTGATCTAAGTTGGCAAAGAAGAGGTGAGGATACTTGGTACGCATGTCCACCTCCGCTTCCCACTGACTAATATGG
>NW_025836056.1:0-1338 GCF_002878395.1 Capsicum annuum
AGAAATGATATGACCCAGAAAAGCAACTGACCTTAGCCAAAACTCACACTTACTGAACTTGGCAAACAACTTGTGATCTCTAAGAGTTTGCAAGACAGTTCGGAGATGATCAGAATATTCATCCTCACTACGGGAGTACACCAGTATATCATCGATGAACACTATGACAAACATATCTAGATATGGTCTGAACACTCGATTCATGAGGTCCATGAAAGCTGCTGGGGCATTAGTTAACCTAAAAGACATAACAAGAAACATAAATGGCCATAACGAGTTTAGAAAGGGGTTTTTGGAATGTCACACTCCCTAACTTTGAGTTGATAGTAGCCGGAACGAAGGTCTATCTTTGAGAAATAACTTGCACCTTGAAATTGGTCAAACAAATCATCTATTCTCGGAAGGGGGTACTTTTTTTTTATGGTGACTTTATTCAATTGGCGGTAATCAATGCACATATGCAAAGAGCCATCTTTCTTTCTCACAAACAACACAGGAGCATACTTTAAGCACGATAGACTTCTGAAAGAAAGAATCACACTTTTTCCTAAAACGTCTTGTAGCCTCTTGCTCATAGATGTGGCGCGCTACACACCGATGATTAAGACTCTACTTAACGCAGTTTGTCAGACTCCCTTGGACACCTTACAACCTTAGGCTCTGATACCAAGTTTGTAATGCCCTGGAAAACGGGTCCCGGAGCATCACACGGTACTTGAGGCTATATTTCGAGAAAATACAGCCCACATCTGAAGATCTGGAACTGAGCACTCGAACCTATATTCAAAGGAAATACAGCCCACATCTGAAGATGTGGGTCAGTACCATGGAAAGGAACCAAGTATATAGGGGTGTATGCAGTTGTATAAACATCGTCATCATAAATATTTATAAGAAATATGCCGGATGTATGAAAGACTCACATAGCCCAAAGAAAATCATAATCATGAGAGGATGAACGAAGTACAATAACACATGTGAGTCATCATATAATTTGTCAATCACTTTCAGTTCATCAAGAATACCAATTCTCATAATGTAAATATCATTTAAATCTTTCGAAAGAATAACTTTCACAATTCCACTTTCAAATCACTTCACCATTCACCATACATACAAGGAAACACACACATACTGGGGGATCCTATAACCGACATAAACCATGTGAGCTACATGAAGTCCAACGTACAACTCACGTTGGGGAGAGCCGTCCTATCCTTGCCATCGGAGTAGGACTATCAATATCAAATCCACAAACTAGTGATCATTATATAAATCAGCCTCAGGCTCGCACCTATGGGGGCATGTAGTTCTAGGGAAGTAAGGTCACTTTATACC
>NW_025836057.1:0-1632 GCF_002878395.1 Capsicum annuum
AACCAAAAATCGACATGCTTTACTACTTTTAGCATATCCTATGAACATGCAGTCCACCGTTTTAGGTCCTATCTTAACCCTTTTAGGTATAGAAACTCGTACCTTTGCTGGACACCCCCACACTTTGAAATATTTCAAGTTAGGTTTCCTTTCTTTCCATTTTTCATAAGGAATTGATTGTGTCTTACTATGGGAAACTCTGTTGAGTATACGATTGGCCGTAAAGATAGCCTCCCTCCATAAGTTTTGCGGTAAACCAGGACTTATAAGTAAGGCATTCATCATTTCCTTCAAAGTTTGGTTTTTCCTTTTCGCAATTTCATTAGATTGAGGTGAATACGGGGCCGTAGTTTGATGGATTATTCCATTCTCTACACATATTTGCGCAAAGGGAGATTCATATTCTCCGCCTCTATCACTTCTTATCATTTTGATCTTTTTGTCTAATAGATTTTCAACTTCTGTTTTATATTGCCCAAACGCATCCATTGCTTCATCCTTACTATTTAGCAAGTAGACATAACAATATCTAGTGCAATCGTCAATAAAAGTTATGAAATGCTTTTTCCCACCACGAGATAGTGTTGACTTCATATCACAAATGTTGGTGTGTATTAAGTCTAAGGGATTGAAATTCCTTTCAACGGACTTATAAGGATGCTTTGCATACTTCGATTCCACACACATTTGACACTTTGATTTATTGCACTCAAAGTTTGACAAAACTTTTAAGTTAATCAGTTTTCGTAACGTTTTGTAATTAACATGGCCTAAACGTTCATGCCATAAATCATAAGACTCATCTTATAAAGGCCCTCCGTGAGATAGCTTTTTCCTACATATATTTCTCCTTTGCTAACTACAATTTTCCCTGAAATGGTTACACATTTGAATCCGTTCTTCTCTAGGAGTAAAATAGAAATTAAGTTCATACGTAACTCTGGAACGTATAGCACATTGTTCAGTGTCAAGACCTTACCGGAAGTCATCTTTAGGCAAATTTTTCCTGTTCCCTCCACCTTAGCAGTAGCGGAGTTGGCCATGTAAAGCATTTCTTCTGCTCGAGCAGGAGCAAATGACGAGAACAACTTTTTATTTGCGCAAACATGGCGTGTGGCACCAGAATCCATCCACCATTCGTGTGGATTCCCCACCAAGTTGCATTCCGTGAACATAGCACACAAATCATCATATTCTTTGTTGGACTCAATCATGTTCGCTTGGTCCTTTTTTTTGCCTTTCTTCGGGGCTCGACAATCTGTGGACTTATGGCCAATTTTGCCACAATTGAAGCATTTTCCCTTGAACTTTTTCTTTGGTTGATTGTTTCCATGTTCAACTTTCTTTCTTTTCTTCGAGTTGTTTTGACCATCTTCTACAATATGGGCTCCATTCATTGTAGAATTTCCCTTTGACCTTCTTTCGGCAGCTTTATTGTCCTCTTCAATATGAAGTCGGACGATAAGATCTTCAACGATCATCTCCTTGCATTTATGCTTTAAGTAGTTTTTGAAGTCTTTCCACTAAGGTGGTAGCTTCTCAACTGTCGCTGCTACTTGGAAAACATCATTCACAATTAAACCTACAAAACAGTTTATGTGAGTATTAAGAACATTTTTAATTTGTTCAACT
>NW_025836058.1:0-1295 GCF_002878395.1 Capsicum annuum
TTTGTAATACTATATGAAGTTGTACTAAGTGATTTTTTTGTCTAGGTATAATACTATGACGTCAAAAATAGTTGAATTAGTGAATTCATTATTTAGCGTTGAAAGAGAATTTTCCATTGTGGCACTATTTGATAAAATAAACAACAATTTTCAGCGATGAGCCCTTACACCAAACGCCTTCTTCAGGTAACCTACTAGCTCTCTCAAGCCCAACTTTTAGTTCTTTAAAAAAACATATTTCATGCTTTCAAAACATTCAATAATTATCATTGTTAAGGGCAAGCAATCACTGGGTATCGTCATACCCTGACTTGCAAGTCAATATCATATCAAATTCACAGCCCATTATATTCAAAAATATGCACATGACCACCCAAGATTCATAACATCACAATAGAGTCATGATTTCGAAATCTCAATAACATTTAGGCATTTATCCTCTCTTTGCAAGGTTCAAACCATGCGATGGTCATGTCAATTTATTTAATCACATGCAACTCTTTCTCTTTAAAGCAAGTATATAGCTATAACAAAAAAACCCCTCTCATCATCTATAAACCATATCAAACACCATGATATTGAGAAGATCACTTTCAAATCTTAAAACATGCATTTTAAATCATTCACAATAAAATTATAAACTTTAATTCGCAACAAGAAAGGGATTTGATACTCATGCTCTCAATCAATCTTACAAAATGCATGAAACTCATATATATATTGTTACAATTCAATATTCATGAAAAGTAGTTCAAGACAACATGTATTTCAGTCAAAACAGCCCAATGATGCGTATTCTTCGAAAATCATATTGTATACTTCATTATAAATCATAACTAGTATATGTGCCCGCGCGATGCGTGGACAATATTAAAAAATTATAATCTTCTTTATTTGATCATATTGAATTCCTACTATTTTTAGTTTAGATGTCACAACTTATCTTTAGTATAACAATATAACCTTTGAACTCAAATTCAACATAATTTTTCATCTTCTTTAGATAGATTTAAAAACTTAAACTGTGTCTCTAGATGAGCAAAAGCAACATATCCTGGTAACGGACAGTTCTGAACCTTTGGTTGCTCTCACCAATGGGGACTAACTTTACATTCAATTGCAATAGTGTGGAAACTGTGACCTTCGTGCTGTTAAGATCATCTGTCCTCTTGACCACCGTTGATCTCTCAGCAGTGTTAAACACTCTACTGTGCATCTCCATCCATCGGGACATCAACTGTCTCACCGTTCCACTGTACAGTAAAAGCATGAACATTTTCATCCCAGTTTGACAC
>NW_025836059.1:0-1289 GCF_002878395.1 Capsicum annuum
TTCTTCTTAAGTGGGGAGATTCTGTACAAACGAACCCCGGACTTGAACTTGTTGAGATGTGTTAATATTCAGGAAGCTGAAAGAATCATGAATGAGGTACATTCGAGGGTGTGCGGTTCGCATATGAATGGCTATGTTTTAGCGAAGAAGATCATGCGGGCAGGATATTATTGGTTAACTATGGAGCGAGATTGCTTTCGCTTTGTTCGTAAGTGCCATCAGTATCAAATTCATGGTGATTTGATTCACTCGCCACCTTCAGAGCTGCATCCTATATCTGCTCCTTGGCCATTCGTTGCTTGGGGCATGGATGTAATCAGTCCAATAGAACCAAAAGCTTCTAATAGGCATCGATTCATACTGGTCGCTATTGACTATTTTTCCAAATGGGTAGAAGCTGCTACTTTCAAATCAGTCACGAAGAAAATAGTAGTGGATTTTGTTCATTCGAACATCATATATCGTTTTGGTATACCAAAATCCATTGTCACAGACAACGCAACCAATCTCAATAGTCATCTAATGAAGGAAGTTTGTGAGCAATTCAAGATCGTGCATCATTATTCTACCCCTTACCGTCCTAAAGCAAATGGAGCCGTTGAAGCAGCAAACAAGAATATTAAAAAGATTCTTAGGAAAATGGTTCAAGGATCTCAACAGTGGCATGAGAAATTACCGTTTGCTCTTTTAGGATATCGTACAACTATTCGTACATCGTCTGGCGCAACTCCTTATTTACTAGTCTATGGGACCGAAGCTATAATACCCGCAGAATTCGAAATTCCCTCACTTCGAATCATTAGTGAAGCCGAAATTGATGATACTGAATGGGTCAAGTCTAGACTAGAACAGTTATCATGAATAGATGGAAAAAGGTTGACGGCAGTTTGCTTTGGTCAATTATACCAGAAAAGGATGGCGCGAGCTTACAATAAGAAGGTACGTTCTAGAAAATTCGAGGCCGGCCAACTTGTGGTAAAATGTATCCTTCCACACCAAGAAGAGGCTAAAGGAAAGTTTGCTCCAAACTGGTAAGGCCCATACATAGTTAGACAAGTATTATCAAATGGAGCTTTGCAACTTGCGGATCTGGATGGAAAAACGACATAAAAAGCTATCAATGCCGATTCAGTCAAAAGATATTATATTTGACACACTTGTGCTTAACATTCTCAAGTTGAGATGACGAAAGGCCATCATTCTACATAACTAATGTCGTTAATCCCTTGTCAACCCTTTGAGATTTATTTACCTTTCCTTGCTTATCATCTTTGAAGCAAAAAAAAAAA
>NW_025836060.1:0-3468 GCF_002878395.1 Capsicum annuum
GAAAGAAACCAAACGTTTCCTATAGCCCTAAAAGCCAATTAGTTCTCGTATAGGCCATTTATCTCTTAATATTATCCCTTCGTTCAATAATGTTTTTCCACTATTGACTTGACACATACCTAATTAACAATAAATAATATTGATGTTTACTATATTACTCAATATGCTAAATTTAATATTTTGAGAAATATATTAGATAATGAGTAGTATTTAATATTAAGGGTAAAATAAGCACAAATAGAAAAATTATCTATTAATTTTTTAAACTAGACAAGATATTATTAAACATCAATTTTTAATATAGTGAACAAATAAAGATGGACAGAGTTTAAAGAAAGTATTGTCTTTATTTTATTTATTTATGTTGAATGATCATTTTTGGGATTTTACATTCTAAAATAATGTGCAATTATAAATATAATGTTAAGTAAGAATCAATAGAAATATCTTAATGATTATGTATTGGTATAGAAAGTAAATCTTCATATTATATACCATGAAGTAATTAATTTTTCTTATGTTATGTTACTTACCAAAAAAATTTAGTTCCTTCCCTCTCTCCCATTTTTTATTAAAAGCACTTTCAATTTATTAAGAGAATACCATTAGTGTTGAAAAGAGAAGTTTTGATATTGGGAGATTTTACATTAAATTAGGAGACTAATTAAAAGAATTTGACAATTAATTTTAAAAATAAGAAAAAAGATATAGCCACAGAATGTGAAGTAACCAATATAGGCTTGCAATAATGAAGGAAACGAAAAAAAAAATGTGTACATAAATTTAGTGGAAATTGAATATTATTTTAAAAAGATTCTTTCATTTGTTTTGTTCCATATAAAGGGTTGGCTATGAGATTTCAAAGTGACTGTTTTTCTCTCTTTTACTACTTCTTTATTTATTTAATGTTTAATAAAAAAGCTTGCCAAAAAACTATAAGTAAGAATTAAACGTACAAGTATTATATATTATTATTTTATTTATTTTATTTATTTTGAAAAGAAAAAAAAGGAGGGAACTATAAGGTGGAAAATTAAAATTTTACTGATAGTCCATTTGGCCAAGCTTATTTTTATCCAAAAGTGTATTTTTTTTTTCAAAAAATGCTTATTTTAAAAAAAATTAAGGTGTTAGGCCAAATTTTTCGAAGAAAATAAGTGCTTCTGAGAAGTAGAAGAAACAGTTTTCATAAGCTAAAAAAATAGTTTCTCTCAAAAGTGCTTTTTTATACACTTAAAAGCTATTTAAAAGCTTGGTCAAATGTAAATTGCAACTCAAAAATTCTTACTCAAATTTATTAGCCATACACAAGTAGGGGTTTGGGCCACAGGTGACAAAAGAGTTTTAAAATAAGGTGTAGGTGAAACAAGTCTTAATTATTAGTTGGAGGTGACAATTACTTTATTATGGATTAAAAAAGTTGGAAAAGTTTGAAAATAATCCACAAGTTTTTAAATTTACACTTTGATCCCAATGTTTACCTAAAATAACGAGAAACAGAGGGAAAAAAACATTTTTCTCTCTCTTCTCATCCATTGTTGTTTTCTCTCTCTTAGTGATTTTTGTTGTTCATTGTTTCTACTACTTTATTCATCATCTTCTGTTTTACTATCATCATCTTCTACTTCATCATCATCTTCATCTTCTTCTTGTCGACCATTTGTTGTTGTTGTTGTTGGTACAGCGCTACTACTATAATCTGACCAATTTCTTAGGTCAAATTTTGTTAACTACATCATTTTCCACTTTGACATTACTTCATAACTGGCTTTGATAAGTAAAATTATAATTTTTATTCGTATTTGTCATCTGGGTACACTTCTGTTTTTCCAATAATGGATAGAACCCACATCATGAATCCAGCATAAGTGCCCACAATTTAAACAGATTAATCATCTGGTGCATCAGATAAGTAATCTATTATATCAGAAGATTTATCTGTTGCATCAGACTGTTTATCTATTGCATCAGAAGATTTATTTGTTGCATCAGACGTACTATCTGTTGCATCAGACGTATTATCTGTTGCATCAGAATGTTTATTTGTTGTACTAGACTAATTATCTATTGCAACGAATGATTAATTATAATACCCCAATCATTTCTTAAGCCTGAATCCGTCTTTTGAGTGGTTATGTATGACTTTCAAAGTGATTGATGTTTAAACCATGTTGTATTTCTCTAATTTATACTTTTTGTTATGTAGAGAATTGAATAAGATTTCCATAAATACCAATTTCATCAAAATCCGACATTGGAAGAGTGAGTTATGGCCATTTTACTCAACGGTATCGGATCGCCCAGGTTTGACGGTCGACTTGGTAGACCGTCACGTCCGTGGTGGACCGTCAAGTTCCCCGTCAAGCCGAGGCAGTGACTCCTTTTTCAGGCCATCGTGCGATGGCCAAGTTGGTGGACCATCAAAATGTTGACGGACCGTCAAGGGGTCTATCAGGTCGAGACAGAATATCTCATTTCTGACCCTCGAGTGATGGACGACTTGGTGGACCGTCAGTTTCCTGACGGACCATCACTTCAACTTTCATATCAAGGCAGAATATTTCAGTTTTGTCACTTGAGTGACAGACGATCTGGTGGACCATCAGGAGACTTGATGGACCGTCAGATCGACCGTCACAAGCCCTGATCAACAAATTTCAGCATTTTCACAAAAAGGGCAATTTGGTCATTTTCTCCCCATATGGTCTTATATATATATTAAAGTGGAGAAGATCCACTCATTTTCCTTCTCCTTTCTCTTCCAATTTTCCAAGAATCTCCTAGAAACTAGGGTTTCTACAAGATCCAAAATCCAAATCCTCTTCCAAGAAATTCAGAGAATCTTCCATGAATTTCTCCAAGTTGTTCAAGAACTAAGTTTCCCAAGTTAAAGGCATCAAGAATCTTGACCTAAAAGTGTGAGAAGAGTTCCAAACAAGTTTCCACATCTTCAAATCAAAATCCAAGGTATGTGGGGTTTGAGCAAGAACACTCCTTTCGTTCTTGTGCCTAAAGATTTACTTTCTATTATTGATTTACATGATTTTGCAAGTGGGTTTACACCCAAATATCTTTATTTATGATTTATGAGATTTGAGTTGAATAAGTTTGATATTTATGATTATTTTATCATCATGTTTCTTAAATGAAGAATTTATTCCATGGGTTGTATATTGTCATTATGTATTGATGATTTCTAAACGATTTAAGACAAGTGTCATGAGTTATGCCTTTCCATGAGAAATTTGACTATTTAATATATATCTATATTTGAGATTGAAAGTCAAGAATGAGTCCGATGATGTTTCCTTGAAGCTTTTGATATTTGAAAATGATTCGAAAAACAAATGTACTTGATGTTGAGAAAGATTGTGTTGAGATGAGTCGGGTTAGGAATCCACAAGATGTTTATGATTTACAGATGAGATATATATTTATATTTTGATCTTTAAAATAGACCCATGAGTT
>NW_025836061.1:0-1930 GCF_002878395.1 Capsicum annuum
TTCAGTTTTTAATAAACCAAAATAATTATTTCATCCAAATAAAAAAATAAAAACTTAAAATATTTTTCGTACGTGATTTTGTCATTTTAAGTAGCGATTATATACTATCGTGTTCAGTTATACGAGATTATATAATTTGTTACTTAAAAATTTATTTTACAAAATATCGGATTTAATTAAGGCTTATATTGAAAATAAATTCAAATGATTAAAATCTTAATTTAAATATAATTTATTCTCAAAAATAATTTATTTGGATAAATATGCATTCATTTTATTAAATCAAGAAGCTCGGGATAAAAAAAAGGTATTAATTCGTATCGAATTTTAATTTAATTTAGCCAATCTATTAGATTTGACCATAATTGAAAATTGGTCATGATTGCAATGCAATTTGTCAGTTAATTTTTAATTTGATCAAAATAAATAAATATGGCTAAATTTTAAATTCCAATTGGGGTTATATTTTAAATAACCCCAAAATTCTCAAGAACTCTCATAACTTTTACCCAATTCCCACCAAAAAATAAATTCAAATTGTACTATTCCTCCCAACTTTGTCCTTTTCCAATTTTGAAATTCAAAGATTGTACTACATTGTACTATTGCCCCCCACATTATCTTCCACCTCACCTTATCTTTAATTTTTACATTCCAAAAACCCCCCTAAATGTTTTTTCTCCCACATTGGTAGATGACAAGAAATAAATCTCTATCCTTTCCTATATATACTTTTCTCCCACATTGGTGGAAAAGGGAAAAAAATACCCCATTCTCTCCTATAAATACTACCACTACTTTGGTAGAGAGAGGAGGGGAGAAGGAAGAAAAAAAAAGGCTAGAAAGGTGAAAAAAGATCCTTTTTAGCAAAAATAGTTATTTTTATTTAGTAAAAATTTTTTTGTTTCATAAAGTTGATCGGCTACTCAAAATTTTTGAGTTGCCAGCGACGTTTTTTGGTGGTGGTTGATTCCAATGAAACTCGTAGTCTCGTTTTGCTGCCCCCAAAAGGTAAACACACCTTCTTTTTTTCTTTTTTTTATTATTTTAGTTTTTGTTATCATTTTTCTCTTCATCTTTTTCTTCTTCATAGTTCGTAGATATAATTTTATTTGTTGGGATTGTATGTTGTAGATGGCCTTGAAGGCCATAGTACGTTGTGGTGTCGATATTCAAATTATTTTCATATTCATGATGTAAAAATGAGCTAGCAATAGTTGTATGTGTCTTTTTTGACTTCATTCTTTGATTATTTTGGATAAAGTTTCAATCTTTGCTTAAAAGATGTATTTATGTTTTTTTTAAACTCATTGTTGTTGGATACATTTGTTCTTAGTATATAAAGTTATTTTCTTTATGTTTAGAAGAATAATTAATGTTGAATGTTTTGCCTTTTCACCTTATTCTTTGATTATTTGAATAAAATTTAGATCTTTACTTGAAAAACGATACCCATGTCTTGTTTAAACTTATTGTTGTAGTTATATTTGTTTTTAGCATGTAAAATTATTTCCTTTATGTTGAAAAGAATAGATAATATTGATTGTTTCTCTTTTCTTACTTTATTCTTTGATTATTTTGGATAAAGTTTAGATCTTTACTTGAAAAACAATACCCATGTCCTGTTTAAACTTATTGTTTGTAGATATATTTTTTTTTAGCATGTAAAGTTGTTTATTTTATGTTGGAAGAATAGTTATTATTATTTGTTGTGCCTTAATAAAAATATTAATTAGTTAAGTCAAGAATTTGTCATTTGCTTACTAATTATTTTAATGGATTTCAAAACCCTCATATAAGATATGAAGTGCTAGCTTTATTTTTCATCTAAGATGTTTATTCTTATTTGTTCGCATGTTGTCTTTTCAAAATGATAAGAAAGTTCGAATTTCTGCGGCTAAATAAAATTATTTGGATATTTTTGACTCAT
>NW_025836062.1:0-1428 GCF_002878395.1 Capsicum annuum
TGTTCAGGACCCTCTTGGAAAATGGGATTTTACTTTATGTTCAGGACACTCCTAAAAAATGGGATTTTACTTTTGTTCAGGACCCTCCTGAAAAATGGTATTTTACTTTATGTTCAGGACCTTCCTCAAAAATGGGATTTTACTTTATGTTCCAGTCCCTCCTAAAAAATGGGATTTTACCTTCTGTACAGGACTCTTCTGAAAAATGGGATTTTACGTTATGTTCACGACCCTCCTGAAAAATAGGATTTTACTTTATGTTCAGGACCCTCTTGGAAAATGAGATTTTACTTTTTGTTCAGGACCCTCCTGAAAAATGGAATTTTACTTTATGTTCAGGACTCTCCTGAAAAATGGAATTTTACTTTTTGTTCAGGACCCTCCTGAAAAATTGGAATGTCCTGAAAAATGGGATTTTACTTTCTCTTTAGGACCCTCCTGAAAAATGAGATTTTACTTTATGTTCAGGACCCTCCTGAAAAATAGGATTTCACTTCATTTTCACAACCCTCCTGAAAAATGGAATTTTACTTTAAGTTCAGGATCCTCCTAAAAATGGGATTTTACTTTATGTTCAGTACCCTCCTCAAAAATGGGATTTTACTTTATGTTCAGGACCCTCCTGAAAAATGGGATTTTACCTTCTGTTCAGTACTCTCCTGAAAAATGGGATTTTACGTTATGTTCAGGACCCTCTTGAAAAATAGGATTTTACTTTATGTTCAGGACCCTCTTGGAAAATGGGATTTTACTTTTTGTTCAGGTCCCTCTTGGAAAATGAAATTTTACTTTATGTTCAAGACCCTCCTAAAAAATGGGATTTTACTTTTGTTCAGGACTCTCCTGAAAAATGGGATTTTTTCTTTATGTTCAGGACCCTCCTTAAAAATGGGATTTTATTTTATATTCAGGACCCTCCCGAAAAATTGGATTTTACTTTTTATTCAGGAATTTCCGATAAATGGGATTTTACTTTCTGTTCAGGACACTCCTAAAAAATGGGATTTTACTTTTTGTTCAGGACCCTCTTAGAAAATGGGATTTTACTTTATGTTCAGGACCCTCCTGAAAAATGAGATTTTACTTTCTGTTTAGGACCTCCTGGAAAATGGGATTTTAGGATTCTACTTTATGTTCAGGACCTTCCTGAAAAATTGGATTTTACTTTATGTTCAGGACTCTCCTGAAAAATAGCATTTTACCTTATGTTCTGGACCCTCCTGAAAAATGGGATTTTACCTTTTGTTCAGGACCCTCCTGAAAAATAAGATTTTACCTTATGTTTTGGACCCTCCAGAAAAATTGGATTTTACATTATGTTCACGACCCTCCTGAAAAATAGAATTTTACTTTCTGTTCAGGACCCTCCTGAAAAATTCGATTTTATTTATGTTTAGGACCCTCCTGAAAAATGGGATTTTACTTTCT
>NW_025836063.1:0-1335 GCF_002878395.1 Capsicum annuum
GATTTTACTTTTTGTTCAGGACCCTCCTAAAAATGGGATTTTACTTTCTGTTCAGGACCTTCCTGGAAAATGAGATTTTAGTTTCTGTTCAGGACCCTCCTGAAAAATGGGCTCTTACATTATGTTCAGGAACCTCCTGAAAAATAGGATTTTACCTTATGTTCAGGACCCTCCTGAAAAATAGGATTTTAGTTTCTGTTCAGAACCCTCCTGGAAAATGGGATTTTAGTTTTTGTTCAGGAAACTCCTGAAAAATGGGATTTTACTTTCTGTTCAGGACCCTCCTAAAAACTGGGATTTTACTTTCTGTTCAGGACCCTCCTGCAAAATGAGATTTTAGTTCATGTTCAGGACCCTCCTGAAAAATGGGATTTTACTTTATGTTCAGGACCCTCCTTTAAAATGGGATTTTAGTTTCTCTTCAGGACCCTCCTGGAAAATGCGATTTTAGTTTCTGTTCAGGACCCTCCTAAAATATGGGATTTTACTTTATGTTCAGGACCCTCCTGAAAAAGGGGATTTTACTTTATGTTCAGGACCCTCCTGAAAAATTGTATTTAACTTTCGTTCAGGACGCTCCTGAAAAATGGGATTTTACTTTCTGTTCAGGACCCTCCTGAATAATGGGAATTTACTTTATGTTCAGGAATCTGCTGAAAATGGGATTCTACTTTATGTTCAGGACGTTCCTGAAAACGGGGATTTTACTTTCTGTGCAGGACCCTCCTAGAAAATGGGATTTTACTTTCTTTGCAGGACCCTCCTTGAAAATGAGATTTTACTTTATGTTCAGGACCCTCCTACAAATGGGATTTTACTTTCTGTTCAGGACCCTTCTGAGAAATAGGATTTTACTTACTGTTTAGGGCCCTCTTGGAAAATATGATTATAGTTTCTGTTCAGGACCCTCCAAAAAAATGGCATTTTACTTTTGTTTAGGACACTCCTGAAAAATAGGATTTTACTTTCTGTTCGGGACCCTCCTGAAAAACGAGATATTAATTTTGTTCAGGACCCTCCTGAAAAATAGGATTTTACTTTATATTCAAGACCCTCCTGAAAAATGGGATTTTACTTGCTATTCTGGAACCTCCTGAAAAATGGGATTTTACTTTATGTTCAGCACCCTCCTGAAAAATTGCATTTTACTTTATGTTCAGGACTCTCCTGAAAAATGGTTTTTTACTTTATGTTCAGGACCCTCATGAAAATGGGATTTTACTTTCTGTTCAAGACCCTCCAGAAAAATGGGATTCTACTTTATGTTCAGGACCCTCCTGAAAACTGGGATTTTACTTTTTGTTCAGGACCCTCCTTAACAATGGGATTTTACTT
>NW_025836064.1:0-1217 GCF_002878395.1 Capsicum annuum
CACTCTCTCCTGATTATTTGTTGTTTACGAATGAATGTATATTTTCAAGGTGATGCATCTATCAAAAAAGATGTGGAAGCCCAAATTCCAAACTATCCAAACCTTCTATCAAAGTTAATTTGTCTTCTGCACAATGTCACCTTGTATGTACGTGAAGTTCCTGATTGACTTGTCTTGACAAAATCTGTAATTTATATGTTGTTCTACGTTGATATATTGTCTTTTGCATTATTTAGGCTGATCCCGAAATAGATGAAGTGTATGCTCAAATGACACTACAACCAGTTCCTTCGGTATGACTCTCTCTTTTTGATTTCATTTTGGTGTTTCTTTTCTCCCTTTTTGTGGGATAAGCATGGCCCTCTATCAAGTATAGCCTGTTCTAATCAAATTTAAAACGTAGGTAACATGAACGTCTTTGCGTGCAGTTTGACAAGGAGGCATTATTGAGGTCAGATTTGTCTATGACAGTAAATAAACCACATCCAGAATTTTTTTGCAAAACCTTGACAGCAAGTGATACAAGCACTCATGGAGGTTTCTCTGTGCCTCGGCGTGCTGATGAGGTACTCGATGTAAAATAGTTGAGGTGAGTTTTGTTCGAACACTATGGTTTTATTTGAAGAAGAAAGTGTAACAGGCAAACGATAATTTCTTCATCAAGAATTTCTAGATATTTTGACATTGGTAATTAGGTGGACTTTGGTGTCCTTTATTTGGCAATGTAACTTTTTTTTTTTTGTGCATGATGCACCAAAGGTTTAAACAAAGGAACCAAACCCCTATCACCAAATATTTTTGGTCGTGGGATAAGTAAAAACTGAAGGTCATTAACCTACTCGTGTCTGAATTGTTCCTCTATTAGCTTATTTATCAGTGGAGATCATACAGAAAAGTTCAAATAATAATTGAGATCGGAAATTATCTGGTTCATTTGGATTTTTATCAGTTGGTTCATATTTAAATTTGTTGTGGAATAGTCCTTTTTATGTTGTCATTTAAGTGCTAATTTATATTATTTGTTCTCTATTTATAGGTGTATGAAGAAAGAGATGAAGAAAATGATGAAGACATTGACCATACTTGAGAAGATTTTTGGATTGTGGATAAATGCACTAATATAAATAGTTTTGTGTTGAATTTTTCTAAACTTATCGCGACTTGAACTTGCTAGTATGTAAAAACTTAACTAATCATTTGGATTACATTTTACTTTT
>NW_025836065.1:0-1520 GCF_002878395.1 Capsicum annuum
GGCTTGTCAGACTAGTATAGATGTTGGGAGTTGACTAATAAGTCATATTTTGTTATCTTTCTAAAATTATTTTATTCTTGAATGATGATTATTCTATTGATATTTGAGGTTTATTTATGAAAACCCCGTTGAGTTGTGTTGAACTAAATAAAAATGGCTCAAAGGGCACCGTGTGACGCTCCGAGACCCATTTTTCTAGGGCGTTACAAACTTGGTATCAGAGTCTAAGGTTTTAAGATGTCCTAGGGAGTCTGACAAGCCGCGTTAAGTAGAGTCTTGATCATCGGTGTATAGCATGCCACATCTATGAGCAAGAGGCTATAAGACATTTTAGAAAAAAGTGTGATTCTTTCTTTCAGAAGTCTATCGTGCTTAAAGTGTCTCTTTTTGCTATTGATTCGTGTTCTCCTCTTTCAAAAATATGCCTCCACGTCGAGCGAGAAGAAATAATGATGGTCAGCAACCTCAACCCGCTGACCTATTAAATGAAAATGTGTCTCATGCTGAATTTTGGGCAGCCTTTCAGGCACTGGTCCAAGCTGTTACTGCAAATGTTCAGACCATATCTGGATATATTTGTCATAGTGTTTATCGATGATATACTGGTGTACTCCCGTAGTGAGGATGAACATTCTGATCATCTCCGAACTGTCTTGCAAACCCTTAGAGATCACAAGTTGTTTGCCAAGTTCAGTAAGTGTGAGTTTTAGCTAAGGTCAATTGCTTTTCTGGGTCATATCATTTCTTTCGAGGGTATTAGAGTTGATCCCCAAAAGACTGAAGCTGTTAGAAATTGGCCTAGACCTATTTCTCTGACTGATATCCAAAGTTTCTTAGGTTTAGCTGGCTATTACTGCCGTTTTGTTGAGGGTTTCTCCTTTATAGGTTCTCCTATAACTCAGTTGACCCAAAAGAAAGTGAAGTTCTTGTGGTCCAAATCTTATGAGAAGAGTTTTCAAGAGTTGAAGACTCGAATCACTTCAGCCCCTATTTTGACTTTGCCTGATGGTGTTGATGGTTTTGTGGTGTACTGTGATGCTTCGAGAGTTGGGTTGGGTTTGCGTATTGATGCAGAAGGGTAAGGTGATAGCTTATGCTTCTAGATAGTTGAAACCCCATGAGAAAAATTACCCCACCCATGACCTTGAGTTGGCTGCTATTGTGTTTGCTTTGAAAATATGGAGACACTATTTGTATGGTGTCCATGTTGATGTTTTCACCGATCGTAAGAGTTTGCAGTATGTGTTTACTTAGAGAGAATTGAATCTTAGGCAGAGATGATGGTTAGAATTATTAAAGAACTGTGATATGAGTGTGCTGTACCATCCGGGCAAGGCCAATGTTGTGGTGGATGCCCTAAGTAGAGTGTCCATGGGTAGTGTTTCGCATGTGGTAGAAGGTAAGAAAGAGTTGACTCATGATGTACATTGTTTGGCTAGATTGGGGGTTAGGTTGTTTGACTCTGCTGAAGGTAGTATAGGGGTTCAGAGTAGTTTCGAATCCTCCTTGGTTTCTGAAGT
>NW_025836066.1:0-1517 GCF_002878395.1 Capsicum annuum
TCTAAGCATGGAGACATGGAATATTGGATGAATAGAGGACAACTCGGAAGGCAACTCGACCTCATAAGCTACCTTACCAACACGACTAAGAATTTTGTAAGGACCAACATAACGGGGACTAAGCTTCCCCTTCTTTCCAAATCTCTTCACCCTCCTCATGGGTGAAATTTTCAAATACACTAGGTCACCAACTTCAAACTCAAGGTCTCTCCTTCTAACATCCGCATATGACTTCTGACGACTCTGCACAGCTTTCAACCTTTCCCTAATCAGCTTAACTTTTTCATAGCCTATAATACCGAATCAGGACCACTCACAGCTGCTTCACCCACCTCGAACTAACCTATGGGTGATCTACACTTCCTCCCATATAAGGCTTCAAACAAAGCTATGCCAATACTAGAGTGGAAACTATTATTGTAAAGAAATTCTATCAACGGTAAGTGATCATCCCAACTTCCCATAAAGTCAAGTACACAAGCTCTCAACATATCCTCTAAGGTCTGGATGGTCCGCTTAGCCTAACCATCGATCTGCGGATAAAAAGAAGAACTTAAAAGCACTTGGGTACCAAGACCCTTCTGAAAAGCTTTCCAAAAATTGCGAAGTGAACTGAGTACTCCTATACGAAATGGTAGTCAAGGGAACTCCATGCAGTCTAACTAGCTCTCAAATATACAATCTAGCGTAATCCTCAGCAGTATATGAAGTATGAATAGGCAAAAAATGAGCAGACTTAGTCAATCTATAAACCACAACCCAAATAGAATCATGATGGCGTCGGGAAGGAGGTAAACCAATAACGAAGTCCATATTTATCTCTTCCCACTTCCAGGTGGGAATACTAAACTCTTGCATCATACCACCAGGTCTTTGGTGTTCAACCTTAACCTGTTGTCATGTTGCACACTTAGCTACAAACGTTGCTATATCATTCTTAATGCCACTCCACCAATAGATTTCTCGTAAGTCTCGGTACATCTTGGTGGCACCAAGATGAATAGAATATCGCGCCCCGTGTGCTTCAGCCATAATCCTCTGTCTCAGATCATCAACATTTAGGACACACAATCTACCCTGAAATCTCAACACACCATCTCCCCCTTGGGAGAAAACCCCTACTTTTTGGTCCTTGACTGACTCCTTCAGTCTAACCAAACTAGCATCTAAGTATTGCTTTTCCTTCACTTCCTAAACCAAGGAGGATTCAAAACTACTTTGAACCCCTTTACTACCTTCAACAAAGTCAAACAACCTAACCCCCAATCTAACCAAACGATGTACATCACGAGCCAACTCTTTCTTACCTTCTACAACATATGAAACACTACCCATGGACACTCTACTTAGGGCATCCGCCACAACATTGGCCTTGCCCGGATGGTACAGCACACTCATATCATAGTCTTTTAACAATTCTAACCATCGTCTTTGCCTAAGATTCAATTATCTCTGGGTAAACACATACTGCAGACTCTTATGATCAGTGAAAACATCAACATGGACACCATACAAAT
>NW_025836067.1:0-2172 GCF_002878395.1 Capsicum annuum
AAAATGGAGAAAAGAGGCCCAATACTCAAATCTGCCAAATACCAAGTTAAAGAGAAGAAAAGGAGGAAAAATTGGTAGCTAAGCCCAATAATTTTTGATCGACAAAGGCCCAAT
Source organism: Capsicum annuum (assembly GCF_002878395.1). Classification (NCBI taxonomy): domain Eukaryota; kingdom Viridiplantae; phylum Streptophyta; class Magnoliopsida; order Solanales; family Solanaceae; genus Capsicum; species Capsicum annuum. The sequence goes on from NW_025836067.1 coordinate 115, forward strand.
ATATTGGGAAAGTGTATACATCAATTACTTGACAAAATATGGCCTAAAATTAGTCAATAAATTCGTCCAAGAGAAGCTCCTATTTATGGATTGAAATCAGCAACTTTTCTCATTTTAACTTAGACAAAATTTCCAGCTTTCTAGGTTTTTTTCTCTTGTTCTCTCTTGGCTATGAAACAACCCTATAATTCCACAAGGGTTCTTGGGATTGACCTTCCTTCCAATCTAAAGGTAAGTGAACAATTCATGAGCTTGTACCATGGAAACTATGTGTTCTTTAAGATTAATTTCCAGACAGCCCTCTCTATAAGTTTGGGCAGTCCATTGTTCTTAGTTATTAAGGAATTTCTCTTTTCTCCTTTGATGTATGTGTGAAGGGATTAAGATATTGAGGAAATACACATTAAGACACTAAAATACCGAGGAAATCAAGGTATGGTTGCTGTCCACTTTTGTCCTTTTTTCATATACATGTGTTGATAGAGGATTGCACATATTGGGTTGCTATTAAAGGACGATTGGGTGTTGTTGCGGACTGTTTTGTGTGTTTGTGTTGTGGGCTGACCGGTTGCTATTGGTAAAAGGTGTGATTATTTTTTATTGAATTATATAATATGGATGTGGTGATACACCACTGAATTTATGATTGTGTATGTCTATTGCTCATTTCTTTTTGTGTGTGTTGATTGGAAGGTGAAATGAAGGCGAGGTTGTGTCGGGGGATATTATATGAATATGTTTGGTATGCGGCTATAATTGGAGTATAAGAGGGTTAAAGAGACACCCTTTGTTGATAAATTAAGGGCTTACTTCCCGGCCACTAGTTTGGTGAAGTTAAATAGCCAAAATGTGACATTTGGTTGCTAATATTAGTTTGCCATATATTTCATTGTAGATAAGTAATCTAAAGTACGAGAAGTCGAGTTGGGCTGGTATTGGAGTTTTACAACTAGGTATGTAAGACATACTCTATTTTGCACTCTTGGCGTGAAAACAGATACTTGTTCCATCGAGTAAGCTTCCAAGGTCATCCAAAAACACGTGCTACATAATAGCACCTATGATATCCCATGTTACTAATGAACTTATTACCATTCTCTAATGTGTTAAACCACATCGGTACATGCCTGCTACCTATCCTACATGCCTATTTTCACTAGTAAATTTCAAAATTTCTCCAGTTACTCAAATAGGACCCATGTGTTATTTTTAGCTCCTTAACACTTCATTAGTGTGCCAACAACTCCTTACTTCATTGTTATTGCATTGATTGCCTATTTACATGTCTCTTATTGATAGATCATTGTTTCAAGGTACCATAAGGTTATGACCACCGAAGTAACAATCTCAAAAGGCTAATTAAACTAAGTAACGGAAATCTGTAAAACGGGTGGTAGCTCAGGGGCATAAGCCTAGCATGGGCTGATCCCAATACTTTATATGTAGGTGGCAGCTCAAGGGCATAAGACTAGCATGGGCCGATCCTGATTTATTATTTACCACTGATCAGCTGGTTATTTTATCATATGTATTACAAAGATAATGAAGTAAGAAGGTAAAAGGAAGAAATAAATGTAATGTACCCTGTTCCACAAGTAAATGTAAAGGTGGTCTACTAGAACTATTATTACACTTGTTCCATATTTTTATTGAGCCTTTATGTCATGTATAGTTACTTTTGCACCTTGCATACTCAGTACATTTTTTTCGTACTGACTCCCCTTATGGGGGGACTTATATTTCATGCTACAGGCACAGGTGCTTCGGCAAACACGCCTCCTCAGTAGGAGCCCAGGATATCCATCTGCTATTAGTGAGCTCCAGTTTGCTTCGGGGGTTTCCGAGTTGGTTCCATATATTTTTGGTATTGTATAAAAGTTAATAGTATGGCGGGGGTTTGTCCCGACCTTAGCTAAATTTTGTGTATCGTCTAGAGGCTTTGTAGACCAATGTAAAGTTAAGCGTGGTAGTGTGTTATCTTGTAGATGTTATGGCCCCAACGACCAAGTCTATTATGTATATAGTTTTAGGGCTTGTCGTTTATATTTTTTTCATTAA
>NW_025836068.1:0-1918 GCF_002878395.1 Capsicum annuum
TGATTATAGTTATAGAGACATAGATATAGAAGAAAATTTAGAAATAATAAATGATAGAATAAGCATAACAAAAAGAATAGCTTATGAAAAAACTTGAATCATCAAGTTTATCAAAAAGAACAAGCTATGAAACAAGTTCAACAACTAATTTAAACCAATATTACATAACAGGAACAATAAATGAAAAAGAATATTTAATACTCTTAAATACAGGACAATAAGAAAATTATATAGCAAGATATCTAATAAAAAATGAGGAAATAAAATTTGACAATAATATATGCCCAGATCTACCAGGAAACTTAATAAACACTAAAAATATAGTAGAAAAAAAATAACAATAGGAGTTAGAAAAATAAAAATAGAATTTGAAATAAAGGAAGAAATGCAAAAAGCAAACATAATATTAGGAATAAAATGGCTAGAACAAGTAAAACCATATAATATAGAGCATATACAATTAACTATAACATATAATAGAGAGAAATTATTCTTAAGAATTGCTTTAACGTGATATGAAAATATATGTATTAATGAAGATAGTAGTAGAAGGGTATTATAGTAGATGTTATACGCCTATGATAGATACAGGAGCAGAAGCTAATTTATGTAGACATAATTGTTTATCAAAAAGTAAATGGGATAAATTAAAGACACCAATAATAGTTAAAGGATTTAATAATGAAGGAAGCTTAATTACCTATAAAGCTAAGAATGTAAAAACACAAGTATGGGATAAAATATTAACAATAAAAGAAATCTATAATTATGAGCTAACATCAAAAGATATACTTTTAGGAATATCGTTTATAGATAAATTATACCCACATATAATAACTAGAACGAATTGGTGGTTTACAACACCGTATAAACAGAAAGTAAGAGCAAAAAGAGTTACTAATAAAATAAGTAAAAAAATTGATTGGATAGAAGTAAGTGAAAAAATTACACAAAAATTAGAAAATATAAAAATACTGAAGTTACAATAGAATTGGTCGTATTTTCAATAAATAAAAAGGAAATAACTATATTTTCAATAAGTAAGATAGAAATAATTAAGAAAAAATTAGAACAATTATATAGTAAAGATCTATTAAAAGGATGAAAAAAAAAACATAAAACCACTATAAAAATTGAATTAATAGATAAAAATAGCATAATAACTCAAAAATCACTAACATATAATTTAGACGATTTAAAAGAATTTAAAATGCACATAGAAGAATTATTAGAAAAACGATACATACAAAAAAGTAATAGTAAACATAATAGCCCAGCATTTATAATAAATAAACATACTGAACAAAAAAGAGGAAAAGGTAGAATAGTTATTGATTATAGAAATTTAAATACAAAAATTATGACATATAATTACCCAATACCAAATAAGATATTAAAAATAAGACAAATACAAAGATATAATTACTTTAGTAAATTTGATTGTAAATCGGGATTTTACCATTTAAAGTTAGAAGAAGAATCTAAGGAATTAACCGCATTTACGGCACCACAAGCATTTTATGAATGGAATGTACTGTCATTTGGATATAAAAATGCACCAGGTAGATATCAATATTTTATGGATAGTTATTTTAAACAATTGCCTAATTGTATAGTATATATAGATGATATACTATTATATACAAAGACCAAAGAAGAACGTTTAAAATTATTAGAATAATTTACGGATATAACAGAAAAATCGGGAATAAGTTTAAGTGAAAAAAAAGCTGAAATTATGAATAATCAGATAGAATTTTAAGGAATACAAATAGATAAAAGTGGAGTAAAAATTAAACAACATATAGTACAAAAAATAATAAATTCAAAAGAAGAATTAGATACAAAAAAGAAATTACAATCATTTTTAGGATTAGTAAACCAATTAAGAAAATATATACCAAAATTAGCAGAAAAT
>NW_025836069.1:0-34976 GCF_002878395.1 Capsicum annuum
ATGCTCTTCAGTCCCGAAAGGATCAGGAAAATTCTCCTAATATGGTCACTAGTACATTACAAGTTTATTATTTGCATGTTTCTACAATGCTAGATCTAGGAGCTTCTTTGTCTTTTATAACTCTAGATATAGTAGTTGATTTTGTATTCAGATCCGAAATCCTAGTAGAGCCTTTCTCAGTCTCTACCCAAGTGGGTAAATCCATTATACCCTGGCGGGTACATAGGAACTGTCTAGTTGTGGTATCTCAGAAAGTCACTTCAGCAGACTTAGTCAAATTAGAGATGACTGATTTTGATGTCATTCTCTGCATGGATTGGTTTCATTCTTGCTATGCCTCAGTCGACTATAGAAATAGAATTGTCCATTTTTAGTTTTCTAATGAGCTCATCCTAGAGTGGAGGGGTAGTACTTCAGCACTTAGGGATCAACTCATTTCTTACCTTCGGGCTAGAATAATAATATCTAAGGGGTGTGTCTACCATCTTATCCGAGTCCAGGACTCTAGATCAGAAACCCCTACTATTGAATCAGTGTCAGTAGCTTATGAATTCCCAGAGGTGTTTCCTGAAGATATTTTCGGAGTCCCTCCTGAATGGGAAATTGATTTCAAAATCAACCTCCTTCCAGATACTCAGCTCATCTCTATTCCGCCATATAGAATTGCTCCATCAGAAATTAGAGTATTTAAAGAGTAGTTAAAAGATCTTCTCGATAAGGGATTCATCAGACCCAATGTTTCCTCGTGGGGCACACCAGTTCTATTCGTGCAAAAGAAAGACGGTTCTATCAGAAAGTGCATTGACGACCGTCAGTTAAATAAAGTTATGGTCAAGAACAAGTAACCACTTCCCAAAATTGATGACTTGTTTGATCAACTTTAGGGTGCCAGTTATTTCTCTAAAATAGACCTCAAATTAGGCTATCATCAGGTCTGAGTCAAGGAATGTGACATCCCAAAATCAGCCTTCAGAACTCCGTATGGTAAGATTGAATTCTTAGTCATGTCCTTTGGTCTTACCAATGCCCCAACAGCTTTCATGGACTTGATGAACCATGTGTTCAAGCAGTACTTGGACATGTTTATCATAGACTTCATATATGATATCCTTGTTTACTCCCGTGGTGAATATAATTATGTAGACCATCTCAGAATAGTATTGAAGACTCTCAGAAACCATCAACTATTTGCCAAATTCAATAAGTACAAATTTTGGCTAAGTTAGTAGCTTTTCTCGGCCATATAGTTTCCGGTGATGGCATTAGAGTTGATCCCCAAAAGACCAAAGCAATGAGAAACTGACCTAGACCCATCTCTCCAGTAGATATAAAGAGTTTCTTAGGTTTGGTTGGCTATTAACGATGGTTTATTGAGGGATTTTCATCTATTGTATCCCCTATGTCCAGATTAACTCAGAAGAAGGTCAAATTGCAGTGTTAGATTTTTATAAGAAGGGTTTTCAGGAGTTGAAGACTCGACTCACTATAGCTCCAGCTTTGACCCTACCAGATGGTTCTGATGGCTTTGTTATATAATGTGATACATCCAGAGTAGGTTTGGGTTGCGTCCTCATGCAGAGAGGTAAGGTCATAGCTAATGCCTCTAGACAGCTTAAACCCCACAAGAAGAACTATCCTACTCATGATCTTGAGTTAGCAGCAGTAGTTTTTTCCTTAAATATTTAGAGGCATTACTTGTATGGGGTGTATGTTGATGTGATCAAAGACTATAAGAGCCTACAGTATATGTTCTCCCAGAAAGATCTTAATCTCCGTTAGAAAATTGGTTAGAGTTGTTGAAATATTATGACATAAGTGTGCTATACCATCCGTCAAGCCCAATGTAGTTGATGATTCTCTCTGTAGGTTGTCTCTGGATAGTGTTGCTCATGTTGAGGACAGTAAGAAGAAGTTAGCTCAGGAAGTCCATCAGCTTTCCCGACTAGGTGTCTTCTTAGTCAACTTAGCAGAAGGTAGTGTATGGGTTCATAACAGTTTAGAATCATCTCTAGTTTTTGAAGTAAAGGAAAAGCAGTATAGAGATCCCAATCTAGTTAAGTTAGAAGAATTAGTTAGAGATCATAAGATAGAGGTTTTCTCCCAAGGGGGATATGGTGTTTTTCACTGGTAGGGTCATCTGTGTGTGCCGACTGTAGATGACTTGAGGTAGCGAATTCTTACAGAGGCGCATAGCACGCGTTACTCAATTCATCCAGGGGCCACGAAGATGTACCGCGATTTGGAAGAAATCTATTGGTGGAGTGGGATGAAGAGAGACAATGTAGAGTTTGTAGCTAGGTGCTCTACATGTTAGCAGGTTAAGATTGATCATAAAAAACCTAGTGGGTCCATGTAGGAGTTCAGTATTCCTACTTGGAAGTGGGAAGAAGTGAACATGGACTTTGTGACAGGTTTACCTCATACCCGTCGTCAGCATGATTCAGTTTGGGTCATTGTAGCACTACAACATTTTAGTCTTTTGGCTACATTAAATCTGGACCACGCTTGTAAAGTGTGGCCTGTACCATTTAAGACCACAATTTTAAAGTGTAGCCTAAGGTTTTAGTTTCTGGCTACATTATTTTTCAAAATGCTTAGAAAGCGTGGTCTTTAATGATACAGACCGCACTTTATAAGTGTTGCCAAATCACGATATAATTGACAACACTTATTTACACATATGACTATACTATTAATTGTGGTATTATTATAATTCAAAAGACCACATTCTATAAATGTGGCCTAAATTTTCATTGAATTTTTTCACACTCCCTCCAAAATATTTTACTCTCCCTCCTATTTACAATTGAAAAAAAATAAATAAGAATAGTAAATATTTAGAAAATATATTGATCTTCTTAGATTATGATGTTTTTGATATTTTAGAAGTGAAATTATATGAGAATGATGATATTTTGTGCTATATCTAAAAAGTAAGGGTAAAGTTGCATTCATTTTATTATTTTTAAATGTTACTTATGAAATTATACTGAATATATTATTGTTGTTCGTTTTCCTTTTTAATTTCTCCAACGACACCATTTTTTTGTTTTCTTTTTCTCTTTTTTCTTGGAATGTCTATCGAAAGGTAAAAATTTATACGCACCCAGTGTATACATCAAATTAATTTTGTTTACCATAGTTATGTAATTAAATAAAATAAAATACATATTGATTAATCATGGTTAAGTAACATGAACTTTAAATTCAAACAAATGGCATGCATGTATTGACTTGGTGTATACACCGGGTTCGTGTAAGTTTTAGCCCGATCAAAAAAGGTCTTTCTATCTCTAAATGGTAAGGGTAAAGCCGCATACTTTTTATTCTTTTCAAACATCACTTATAAAATCATACTGAATATGTTGTTACGTTGTTTCCTTGATTTATTTTGTGTTTTGTTTTGGTGCAAGAACTAAGGACAAGTAACCTTCTACAATATATTAAATTATAGAATATCCTTTTACACAACTAATAGATGTAAGTTGTCATATTTTGATAATAAAATATAACTTATATACATCGACAGTCGAACAATATACGATGGCTCAGAAACACAAGAAAAGAAAAAAGACACCACAAATTTCTGTCTATTTATTTTTTTCCTTTCAATTAATGGATGAACAAATAAACACAAATTAACAGGCTGTAAATGATTTATATTGGCCATTTAAAGAGAGTGATATTTCGTTTGGTAGCTTAAGGTGTTAAAAGGTCACAATCATATAACACATTCGATATTTTTTCTCTATGGTTTGTAATTAATACTCCCTCCGTTTAAAAAAGAATGATCTACTTTCCTTTTTAATCCATTTAAAAAAGAATGACCCTTTCCCTTTTTGGCAATACTTTACTTTGAACTTTTCACATGGCATGTTTAAGACCACAAGATTAAAGGGCATTTTAGTACATTTGACATAACTTTAATTTAGGACCACAAGATTCAAAAGTCTTCTTTATTATCTTAAACTCCGTATCAAGTCAAACTAGGTCATTCTTTTTTAAACGGAAGGAGTAAAAGACTTGACAGATTAGCAAGTATATTATGATGTTCATATCAAATTATGGCATGAATTGATTCAATGATTTGTATGTGATGGTGATTCTTATGTAATTAAGTATTAAAATAAGTTAATAGAATATTATAAAGTACGTGTATTTATTTTATTAGAAGAAATGAAATGACCGGCTGTGCTTTACTGATTAGTCTCCATGAGAGATACCAATCAATTACCAACAATGGTGATCCTATTATCCTATTCTTGTAGTGGTGGTGGTGGGGTGGGGGTGGGGGTGGGGGGATACATTTATGTACGCGAACGATGAATAAATAAATATGTGATATCGATAGCATGTTGAATCTTTAAATGACACGGTTCACTCAATTCAACGTGATACTAAGTGTAACAAAGTCTTGAGCCAGGCCTAATTCTTTAATAATCACTTCAGTTCTTTTGTATTTCTGACGTCGACTCATCTTGCTTGAAAAGTCTTAAGAATGTAGCAAAAATGAAGATTTCGTCTACAGTCCATTGTGGAAAAATCACATCATCTTGTGTCATAAAAACCACCTAGTACAACTTTGCTCAATTCAGTATGGAAGTTGATACAAAATCATGTTACAGTACATTGAAAGAAAGAGAGATTCAGCAGTAAAAACATTAGCAGGAATGGTGCAAAATATTGACTACTAATTGAACAACAACTTTTAACAAAGGGCAGCCCGGTGCACTAAAGCTACCGCTATGCATGGTGTCCGCGGAAGGGCCCACCACAATGTGTATCGTACGTAGCCGGCCCACCACAATGTGTATCGTACATAGCCTTACCTTGCATTTCTACCAGAGGCTGTTTCCAAGAATTAAACCCGTGATCTCCTGGTCACATGGCAGCAACTTTACCAGTTGAACATCAAATTTTAACATTTTACACAAAGTATGTTGATCTTTAATAGCACAGCATTTGTGGTATATCAAGAACTTGGCTCAAAGACATTATCTATGCGAAACTAGGCATAATTATATGCAGCATATCTAACAGAAATGCTAACATACTCACTAAGTTTATCGTCTCAAATATGAGACCAATCATCTTTGCTATGCTGAGAATATAACAAGATTCACACCAACAGCAACAACTAAATGATGATACGTCTAGGAAGCAACACCAACGGCTAAAACGACCCACTCTTGTACTATGGCTCAAGTCCACACTTCTAACATCCTTTCTCGTTGCATGGTTTCCTGTTCTTCGTGCAAGAACCTTTGTTTTGTCTTCAGCTTTAAAGTCCTTGTTCCTCCTGATAGAATCAGATGTTCTTGGTCTTGGAGAATTCGCGACGTTCCTTTTCTCCTGCTCTCTCTTTGGAGCTACTATTCTATTTGATTAGGTTTGTTTAGACGTTTTACTTGTTGCAGCTGAAGGCACGCTGCTGTCTGATAATGCTGCTAAAAGATGAATAGTTACTTCTGAAACCTGTGGTGAATCGGCCATATTTAGATGTTCATTAGTGGAACATCTGCTAAAAACTTCTGCCCTTAAACAACGAACAGTGTTCTCAGTTGCACTAGTAGCTCTAGCCTCTGCTGCAGTCAAAGGCCTGCTTTGTGATTTAGTTTTACTTGCTAGCTCCTATAAAAGTAATCAAAAGAGCAAGTTATATTACTAGGTCGTCGGAGTGAGAGGGAAAAATAATCACTTCAGATGAGGATAAGGATGAAGACTGAGAGAGTACTAAATTTCAAAGCAAGTTTTATTGGTTTTAATTTTTTGAAAGGTAAAATTCGCTTGTCCAAGAAAGGGGATTTGAGTCATAAAATGACAGAAGAGTGATTGCTTCTACCATAAACCAGTAAAAATAGCTTGTAAACAAATCTACAACAAGCTTTACTTTTCATGTGAGAACAGTAGGCTAAGTGCACGGAGGATTTGATGTTACCTAGTTTCAACACAGAAAATAACAGTTTTTGCCCTCAGAATATCTAGAATTTCTCTCTTTCTGTCCATCCTCCATCTGCCTCTGACTGTAGCTCTTGCTCCTGCCTCCTCCAAGCTCTATCCATCCTTGTTTTTTTTTTAGTGGTGGCCAGGTTCACGGTAAAAGGAAAGCACGGGAGTTTCTTTGAAATTGAGATTTATCCGTAGCTGTTTGATCTCTGCTTCTTTCTTTCCTACACATAGCACAAAGTAAACCAAACAAACAGTCAATATTTCTAGCTGCTGATAAAGTAATTGTCATCTAAATCTTGCCGATGACATGTTACACTCCCTCAGTTTCTATTTGTTTGTCTTAATTTCCTTGTTAGTTCAATTGAAAAGGATTGCCTCTTTCCCTTTTTGGAAACTTTGTAATTCCATGACTTTTAAAGAGCTAACATTTAACAATTAGCAGCCTATGATTCTCCGTATTAAATTGGACCTGTTTCCGTTAGTCACAAGAATCAGACCCCGGGTTTATTACCTGTTTCTGGCTTGGAGCTGACGTGTTTCTTCCTCTTTGGCATCCACTTTCTCCTTTAGCTTCATAAAGAATTGAAATCAATATCAAAGACTTCTTTTAGGTTTTATATGAAGTTTGAACTTTATCGAGTAGACACAAGAAATTAGTCCTTGCCTCTTTCCTTTTCCTGGCCCGCTCTTCTGTTTTGAAACAGAAACTAGATCCATTATGTTTCACAACTGGTTGACATGAATTTACACTCTCCTTATCCCTGTATAACAATAATATGTCTAAGATATACGTTTATGGACACAATATGGAGTTAAAGCTCAAAATTTCTCCATGATGTATACCTGTTTACACTTTGATATAATCTATGGCTAACTTTCTCTATACAGGAAGCATGAGAAGCGACAACCTTTCTTGCTATTGGCTGTTCTTCAGTGCTACATCATTCAATAATAAATGAGGTTTATAAAAATAGGATGAATCAGTGCTACCAAAATATCCCACATTTTCAACATGGTAAAGCAGCATACCTTTTATGTTGATTAAGTACATTAGCTTTTGAACCCGAAGAAACCTGTATAAAGCAAGTTATCTGCTATCGCAAAATTCGATGATCAATTTAAGAATAACTGAAGAACAATCTAACTAAAAAGAAAGTTAAGTAATAGTTCAATGGCATTGAAGATTCTCTTATTCAAATTTCAGCTTTGAAAGGATGTTAGGAAGTTGAAGTTCAATGAGAATCAAAGTTCCCAACCATGCCATTCCAGATAACCAAATTAACTTTGAACAAACCTATTACCGGTGTACACCTTATCACCTAGACCAATGAGATTGAAACAACATAGGGCCCTAAGGAAGTATGTTTCATAACACGCATACCTAATGTCAATGAAATGAGCCCTAAAGGACATCATAATAGGAGGACCAAGGTACAAGTTGATCTATTCTGCCCTTTAGTGTCAATGTTTCCTTCAATCAAGGATTGCAAGATAGAACTCCACTATTCTCCCTTTTTTATTGGTTTTATTTTTTTGAAAGGTAAAATCGCTTGTCCAACAAAGGGGATTTTAGTCATAAAATGACAGAAGAGTGCTTGCTTCTACCATAAACCAGTAAAACAGCATGTAAAAAAATTTACAAACAAGTTTTACTTTCATGTGAGAACAGTAGGCTAAGTGCATGGATTTGATGTTACCTAGTTTCAACACAGGAAAATAGAAAATAACTGAAGAAATAGGAAGACACTTGTGAAAGGTGAAATTTGGCAATCTGAATGCTCATTATTTGAGACATGTTATAATACCTTGGTTTTTTCTGAGTGGTGGTCAGGTTCACGGTAGAAGGCAGGCATTGGAGTTGCTTTGAAATTGAGATTTCTACATAGTTGTTTGATCTCTGCTTATTTCTTTTCCTACACATAGAACAACGTAAATCAAACGAACAGTCGTCATTTCTTTTCATGCACATAGCACAAAGTAAATCAAACGAACAGCCAGCATGAAGTAAATCAAACAAACAGTCAGTCAGTATTTCTAGCTTCTGATAAAATAATTGTTATTTAACTCTTGACAATGATATTTTACACACCCTTAGTTTCAATTTGTTTGTCATACTTTCCTTGTTAGTCCGTTTCAAAAAGATTGCATCTTCCCTTTTTTGGCAACTCTTTAATTCCAAATTTCCACATGACACAATTAAGACCACACGATATATCACATGACTTTAAAGAACTAATACTCAACAATTCGCAGCCTATGATTCTCCATATTAATTTGGACCTGTTTTCGTTAGTCACAACAATCAGACCCCGGGTTTATTACCTGTGTTCTTGCTTGGAGCTGACGTGTTTCTTCCTCTTTGGCATGCACTTTCTCCTCAATCTTCATAAAGAACTGTAATCAAAATCAAAACTTCTTTTAGGTTTTATACGACGTTTTATAAGACATAAGAAATTGGTCCTTGCCACTTTCCTATTCCTGGCCCGCTCTTAAGTTTTGAAACAGAAACTAGATCCATTCTATTTCACAACTGGTTGACATGAATTTACACTCTCGTTATCCCTGTACAACAAAAATATGTCTAAGATATATGTTTATGAACACAATATGGAGTTAAAGTTCAAAATTTCTCCCCGATATATACCTGTTTACACTTTGATATAATCTATGGCTAACTTTCTCTGTACAGGAAGCACAAGAAGCGACAACCTTTCTTGCTATTGGTTCTTCTTCAGTGCTATATCATTCAATAATAAACGAGGTTGAGAAAAATAGGATGAATCAATGCTACCAAAATATCCCACATTTTCAACATGGTAATGTAGCATACCTTTTATGTTGATTAAGTACATTAGCTTTTGAACCCGGAGAAACCTGTATAAAGCAAGTTATCTGTTACCGTAAAATTTGATGATCAATTTAAGAATAACTGAAGAACAATCTAACTAAAAAGAAAGTTAAGTAATGGTTCAACAGAATTGAAATAGCAAGTTTACTCATCTGCATTGAAATTTGAAGATAACTCTAAGCCTAAACCTGATACAAACCTCTGGATCATTAAAAGCTGAATTTCCTGCACTGAGATTAAATTTTGCTTCAGCTTCCAAATGTTTAGGAATACTCTGAAGAACATCAGAACTATTGGTATCTTGTTCAGTTTGGGGTCCAGAATGGCAACTTATACTATCTTCTCCGCCATATTCTGTGACTTCAATGTCTCCTTTGGTTGATCCTTGTCCCCCACATTCTGTGACTTTGATGTCTCCATTGTTTGATCCATCAAAACTCTCCTCAAAGCATGAAGAATCACCAACCTAATTCACTCGCTCAGAATCTCCATCATATCCTATATTCTCAGCTTGATACTTTCCATTCTTCGATAAATGGGTTGAGCTATCACAATTTTCATCAAAGCGTGCAGAATGGCCAACTTCATTAACATGCTCAAAGCGCCCCTCATAACCTTCATTTTCACTAGCCTGATACTTTCCATTCTCCAGTAAAGTGGCTTCTCTGTCATTTTCATTAGCGTGTTAATGAAGTATTCTGCACGCTTTGATGAAAATTATGATAGCTCAACCCATTTATCGAAGAATGGAAAGTATCAAGCCGAGAATATAGGCTATGATGGAGATTCTGAGCAAGTGAATGAGGTTGGTGATTTTGCACGCTTTGAGGAGAGTTTTGATGGATCTAACAATGGAGACATCGAAGTCACAGAATATGGGGGAGAAGGATCAAGCAACGGAGACATTGAAGTCACAAAATGTGGCGGAGAAGATAGTATAAGTTGTCATTCTGGACCTATACTGAACAAGATATCAATAGTTCCGATGTTCTTCAGAGTGTTCCTGAACGTCTGGAAGCTGAAGCAAAATTTAATCTTAGTGCTGGAAATTCAGCGTTTAATGATCCAGAGGTTTGTACCAGGTTTAGGCTTAGTGTTATCTTCAAATTTCAATGCAGTTGAGTAAACTTGCTATTTCAATTCTATTGAACTATTACTTAACTTTATTTTTAGTTAGATTGTTCTTCAGTTATTCTTAAATAGATCATCTAATTTTACGGTAACAGATAACTTGCTTTATATAGGTTTCTTTGGGTTCAAAAGCTAATGTACTTAATCAACATAAAAGGTATGCTGCTTTACCTTGTTGAAAATGTGGGATATTTTGGTAGCACTGATTCATCCTATTTTTCTCAACCTCGTTTATTATTGAATGATATAGCACTGAAGAACATCCAATAGCAAGAAAGTTTGTCGCTTCTCGTGTTTCCTGTATAGAGAAAGCTAACCATAGATTATATCAAAGTGTAAACAGGTATATATCATGGAGAAATTTTGAGCTTTAACTCTATATTGTGTTCATAAACATATATCTTAGACATATTATTGTTGTACAGGGATAAGGAGAGTGTAAATTCATGTCAACCAGGCATGAAACAGAATGAATCTAGTTTCTGTTTCCAAACTGAAGAGCGGGCTAGGAAAAGGAAAGAGGAAAGGACCAATTTCTTGTGTCTTATAAAACGTCGTATAAAACCTAAAAGAAGTTTTTGATATTGATTTCAGTTTTTTATGAAGATTGAGGAGAAAGTGCATGCCAAAGAGGAAGAAATATGTCAGCTCCAAGCAAGAACCCAGGTAATAAACCCGAGGTCTGATTGTTGTGACTAACAAAAATAGGTCCAAATTAATATGGAGAATCATAGGCTGCTAATTGTTGAGTGTTAGCTCTTTAAAGTCATGTGATACATCGTGTGTCTTAATTGTGTCAAGTGGAAATTTGGAGTGGCTGCTCTGTCATGATTTTCAACAAAGCATGCAGAATGGCAAATCTCATTAACATGCTCAAAGTCCCCCTTATAATCTGTATTCTCAGATCCATCATTACTTTCTTGAAATCAGCCCCATCCTGACAGTCGGATGAACTCTGGCTTAGAAGTGCCCTTCTTCTAAAAAGATCCTCAAAATATGCCTTTTTCTTGGTTACAGAACCTGTCTTGTAGTATTTCTCAACCTCTTCAAGATACCTGTTGTGTGTGAAAGAAGACCTTCTCTCCTAACATAAATCTTCATTCTCAAATCTACCGAATGAGATAGATCCAGATTGCCACGAATCTGCATGTCAATTTTGGTAAGTAAATAAAGATCAGGTAGAAAGTAAAAGAGCCACATAGATTTAGTTCACATGGAAAATCTTCATTTCTCCCTAATGGTCTAATTAGTAATGTCTCAAGTAGTGTATCCTAACATGCTTAAACAGACAATCTTATGAGATAAGGGAACTCTCAAAATCTTTATCACTAAAAGTTCAGCGTAACAAAGCCTCAATCAATGAGCAAGTATGTTTCCTAGAAAGTACCCAAGGCAGGATTTGAAGTAACACACGAAGAAATTGAAAGGGGTTCAACATCCCAATTAACTAAAGCATAAGAACAACAAATTTTTCTAATAAATCCAGCAGCAACATATAAGAGAACAATACAAGTGAGAACAAAAAAAATTAACCATAGAAATGCATTTGAAAATGACAATAACAAAGAGTAAGATCCAATAGAAGCTTTACCTGAAAACTAGGCCTAAACGGTTCTTCAATACCACCTGCCATTTCAAAACTAACCCTTCTTTAAAGCACCTTCCTGCATTTCCCAAAAACAAAATCTAACAACTCTAGCAAAAACAAAACAACAAAAAACCAAATACCCCATCACTTAAAAATACAATCTTTTCACTAAACATCATCAAAATGGACCAAAATAAAATCCTGCAGATACCAAAATCTTAAAAATCTAGAAAAAAAATGCACCACAAAAAAAAATTAAAAAAGAAAAATCAAACACCCCATCACTTGAGAATAGTCTTTTCACTATTCCATACATAAACATCATTAAAATGGATCAAAGAAATGGAATTATACAGAGAGAAAAGAGCAAGAAAATCTCAAAATTCTGAAAAATGCATCACAAAACAAAAAATCAAGACCCCATCACTTAAATATTGAATCTTTTCAGTATTCCTTACATAAACATAATCAAAATGAACTAAAAATGAACTTTTACAGATAACAAAATCCCAAAATTCTGAAATATGCATCACAAAATAATTAACACCCCATCACTTTAAAATTGAATCTTTTCACTATTTCATACATAAACATCATCAAAATGGACCAAAAATGAAATTTAACGGATAAAAAAGGACAAGAAAATTATAGTTTTTAAAGGAAGAAACTGATAGAATGTTGAAAAGGGGTTGTAAAAGAAGCAAAATTGAGACAAGAAAACTTATTTAGAGTAGAGAAAATTCACTACTGTGCTTAGAAGAAGGGAGTTATTTTTAGTGACAAGGACAATGGAGGGAAAACGGATGCTGAAATTTTGTCTCATTTGATTTTGTATTTATAGTTGAAAAGAAAAAAGAAATTGTATTTATAGATGGAAATGATTAGTTTTGGTTTAAATAATTAAGTAGATCTTAAACCAAAATAAATCACATCTACATCCTTCTTCTAGTTTGGTAATATTTTAAGAAAGGATCAATTGGTTTGTAAATCAGATCTATCTCCCTGTTATTTCACTCCAGCTTGATTTGATTGTAAATTTTAAATTGTAGTCTAATTGGATTTTGTATTTATGGAAATGATTAGTGTTGGTTTTAATAATTAAGTAGATCTTAAATCAAAATAAACTGCATCTACATCCTTCTTCAAGTTTGGTAATATTGTAAGAAATGACCAATTGGTTTGTAAATCAGACCTACCTCCCTTTTATTTCGCTCCCGCTTGATTGTAGATTTTAAAATTTAAATTTTTAAGATTTAAGATTGTAGTTTAATTGGATTTTGTATTTATGAAAATGATTAGTTTTGGTTTAAATAATTAAGTAGATCTTACACTAAAATAAACTGCATCTACATACTAAAGTCATACAATAATCTCCTTTCTTTTATAGTCTAAACTTACCATTTAAAAACCGTTTCATTTGAATTAATAAGATCATAGTAGATTGTACAAAATCAGTTAATAAATAATATATATTTCCATTAAATAAATAAAGTACAATATAATTGTAATAAGACTACACAATCAACTAATTAATTTCACTTAATTAGATTAAATTTTATGATCATAATATATAGACTAAAGTTCCTTAAATTTAATGTTGCAAATTTCAAAATATATTTATGCCTAAAGTAGTAGTCAATGTTTGTTGTTTTTTTAATCAATATATGTATATCAATTACGGAACTTTGCATATATTCTTTATTAAAATAATTGTCAATATTAACTGATTTTTACCACAATTTAATCTAATTGATTTGATAACAATACAATTATTATTAATATTATATATTTGTTAACCATAAATTTGTCCTATTTTTATAGCTTGATTATATTTAATTAATCTACAATTATATAAAAAACTCAAATATGGAAACAATTGATATTAATTACCTTTATAATTTCAAAAATTTTATCCCATGAATTTCTCATATTCTTATAGTTTGATTATATCAAATTGATATTAATTACCTTTATAATTTTGGGAAGAATTTTTAAAAGGTAACGATTATTATTTTCCTAATTGCTGATTTATTTCTCAAAAATTTCTTATAAATTTATAATTTGATTATAGTTAATTGATTATTTAATTATCTTTATAATTTGTTAAAAATACAAATAAGGTAACAAATATTTTTTTCTCAATTACAGATTTTCTTATATTCAATCTTTTATTGTTTTACTAAAATAGTTCAAATTTAATTTTTTTGAGGCATGACATCTTTTTGTCTATAAATCTTTTTTAATACATAAGAAATGCTAAAATCATACAATAATCTCCTTTATTTTTATAATCCAAACTTACCATTTAAAAATCATTTCATTTGAATTAATAAGATCATAGTAGATTGCACAAAATCAATCAATTACTTATATGTATTTTTATTAAATAAATGATGTACGAAATTGTTGTAATAAAACTATACAATCAACTGATTAATTTCAATTAATTAGAATCAATTTTATGATCATTATATATAGACTCAAGTTCTTTAAATTTAATGTTGTAAATTTTAAAATATATTTACGGCTAAAGTAGAAGTCAGTGTTCGTTGTTTTTGTAACCAATATATGTATATCAATTACAAAACTTTGCATATATTTTTTATTAAAACAATTGTCAATATTAACTGATTTCTAACTCAATTTAATCTAATTGATTTGATAACAATAAAATTATTATTAATATTATATATTTATTTACCATAAATTTGTCCTAATTTTATAGCTTGATTGTAGTTAATTAATCTACAAATACATAAAGGGCTCAAATACGAAAACAATTGATATTAATTACCTTTATAATTTCGGCAATTCAATCCCATGAATTTCTCTTGTTTTTTATAGATTGATTATATTAAATTGATATCAATTACCTATTTAACATTCGGAAGAATTTTAAAAAGGGAACGATTATTTTTTTTCCTAATTACTAATTTATTTCTCAAAAAATTCTTATAAATTCATAATTTAATTATAGTCAATTGATTATTTAATTATCTTTATAATTTGCTAAAAGCTCAAATAAGGTAACAATTATTTTTTTATAAATTACGGATTTTCTTATATTCAATCTTTTATTGTTTTACTAGATAGTTCAAATTTAATTATTTTGAGGGATGACAACTTTTTGTCTCTAAATCTTTTTTAATACATAAGAAATGCTAAAGGCATACAATAATCTCCTTTCTTTTTATAATCCAAACTTACGATTTACAAATTATTTCATTTGAATTAATAAGATCATAGTAGCTTGCACAAAATCAATTAATTAATTATATGTATTTTTATATAAAAAAATGATGTACGACATAATTTTAATAAAATTACACAATCAACTAATTAATTTCAATTAATTAGAATCAATTTTATGATCAAAATATATAGACTCAAATTCCTTAAATTTAATGTTGTAAATTTTAAAATATATTTATGGCTAAAGTAGTAGTCAGTGTTCGTTGTTTTATTACCAATTAATGTATATCAATTACGAAACTTTGCATATATTTTTTATTAAAATAACTGTCAATATTAAATGATTTCTATCTCAGTTTGATCTAATTAATTTTATTACAATAAAATTATTATCAATATTATATATTTATTTACCATAAATCTATCCTAATTTTATAGCTTGATTATATTTAATTAATCTATAATTACATAAAGGACTCAAATATGGAAACAATTGATATTAATTACTTTTATAATTTCAAAAATTTAATCCCATGAATTTCACATATTCTTATAGTTTGGTTATATCAAGTTATATTAATTACCTTTATAATTTTGGGAAGAATTTTAAAAAGGTAATGATTATTTTTTTTCTTAATTACTGATTTATTTCTCAAAAATTTCTTATCAATTTATAATTTGATTATTTAATTATATTTACAAATTACTAAAAACTCAAATAAGGTGACAATTATTTCTTTTCTTAATTACGGATTTTCTTATATTCAATATTTCATTGTTTCACTAAAATAGTTCAAATTTAATTGTTTTGAGAGATGATATTTTTTTGTCTATAAATCTTTTTTAATACATAAGAAATGCTAAAGTCATACAATAATCACCTTTATTTTTATAATCCAAACTTATCATTTAAAAATCATTTCATTTGAATTAATAAAATCATAGTAGATTGCACAAAATCAATCAATTAATTATATGTATTTTTATTAAATAAATGATGTACGAAATTGTTGTAATAAAACTATACAATCAACTAATTAATTTCAATTAATTAGAATCAATTTTATGATCATAATATATAGACTCAAGTTCCTTAAATTTAATGTTGTATGTAAATTTTAAAATATATTTATAGCTAAAGTAGTAGTCAACGTTCGTTGTTTTTTTACCTATATATGCATATCAATTACGAATCTTTCCACATATTTTTTTATTAAAGTAATTGTCAATATTAACTAATTTCTAGTACAATTTAATCTAATTAATTTGATAGCAATAAAATTATTATTAATATTATATATTTATTTACCATAAATCTGTCCTAATTTTATATCTTGATTATATTTAATTAATCTACAATTGTATAAAGGGCTCAAATACAAAAATAATTGATATTAATTACCTTTATAATTTTGGAAATTCAATCCCATGAATTTCTCATGTTTTTATAGATTGATTACATTAAATTGATATCAATTACCTTTTTAATTATTGGAAAGAATTTTAAAAAGGTAATAATTATTTATTTTCCTAATTACTAATTTATTTTTCAAATATTTCTTATCAATTTATAATTTAATTATAGTCAATTGATTATTATTATCTTTATAATTTGCTAAGAACTCAAATAAGGTAACAATTATTTTTTTCCTAATTATGGATTTTCTTATATTCATTCATTTATTTGTTTACAAAAATAGGTCAAACTTAATTATTTTGAGGGATGACACCTTTTTTTAATGTTTTTTATTCAGAATGATTACAATATCTTCTATATAATTTGATCAGTTACTATTTATTAATTGGTTATTCTCTTAAATAATTTTTTCTTGTAATATTTCTTTTAGTCAATTGTAATGAAATAATTCTTATTTATTTTCTTATAATACTATTATTAAAAACATATGAAATGTAATTTATTAAATATGAAATATGAAATAATATTAAATATTTAAATAATCAACAAAATAGCTTTTTGTTATGAAATGATGGTTTTTTGTTGTAAAAATTCAAATAGGTAGTTCTCAATATGACACTTGTCTTAATTTTAGGATAAAATATCCTCCTTTATTATATAGATTGATAATTTCAACAAAATTAATTAGAGTACATCCTTATTTAATTATTTTGTTACATGATGTTGTCTAAATTGCATGATGAATTTGTTGACTATAATGATTTTTATACTTTTTAGTTTAAATAAAATATGTTTAAAAATCGATAATGTAGAGTTGTGGAGATAATTGGCTTATATAAGTTTATCTTTTATATCTTAAAAGTTTTGTTTTCTTTATGACCGCGCGAAGCGTGACTATGTTGACTAGTTAAGTGATTAAAATAAGTTAATAGAATATTACCAATCAACTTCCAACAATGGTGGTCCTATTATTCTAAGGGTGCTTCTTTTTTCTTGTGGTGGTGGTGGTTGGGAACTTGGTGGGGGTGGGAGGTGGGGGGATACATTTATATACATGAACGAAGAATAAATAAATATGTTATATCGATAGCGTGTTTGAACCTTTAAATGAGATGGTTCACTCAATTCAACATGATACTGAGTGTAACAAAGTCTTAAATAAGATAGTTGCTCATCAATCAACATTTATCGCATGGAAAATAAGCACACTCATATATTAGAAGGGATATTTTACATATACAACAACAGTAATATACTCAGTATATTATCACGAGTGGGATCTAGAAAACATAGAGTGTACGCAAATTTCATTCCTACCTTAGGACAGATAGAGAGTCTATCTGCGATAGACCCTCAATTCAAGAAAACAATTTAAAATAAATAAATATTCTATTCTCTAATAGTTTAAACTTTAATCTGATGAGACAGTACACATATTTCAACACAAACACATCACAAGATCTCGGTCGGTCTAGAAAGATATCCCTTCAACATAAGTCAACAAAAATATTTCTAACTTTTACTATTATTATATATATATATATGTGTGTGTGTGTGTGCGCGCGCGCGTTACCAAGTGCATATCTTCTAACATTTTTCTAGCTTTAGTCTTAAAACTTGTTGTCTAGACAATAATGATATATATATCCTTACTCCTCAGTAGCTCATATGAATCTGGTGAATATTGATATGTTTAGTCGGGCGACGGCCGTTAGGTCACCTATTTTGAGTTATGGACACACAAGGCCAAAACATGTATGCCAGGCGCGCGACCCATCAACCTACTAGCAATGGGGGAGAAAGCATAGCACGTCATAATAAAAGCTTGATTCGAGGCATCAGCAAAACACTTCCGTCTGTTCCAAAAACAATATCCCCTTAGCACCCCGGGATGGGAGTGTTGGATGGCCCTACGCGCAGGTAACAACAACACCGGCTCTGCGAAGTCAGAATCGAATCTTTCTATTGTCTTTCCCAATTCTTTGTGAATAATAATTCAAGGGCATAAAAGCGAGTACTTCTAACTGCTTCGCCAGCTTTTTATTATGGCAGCTATGTTTTCGTGGCAAAAATGAACAAAAATCGAGATTGAGCATGCTTTTTCAAACTGATTGATAGATAGCTAATCTGTCCTGATAGATCGAAAGAGACAGACAGGGAATCTCTCAAGAATAAGGGGGAAATCTCCTATTTCTATCTATTGATAAGACAACTATCTATTCTTTACCCATCAATCTTTGAAACATTTGATCAAGAGAGATTTCAGAACTAAAACATTAGTAGGAATGGTGCAAAATATTGACTACTAATTAAACAGCAACTTTAACATTTTACAAAGTATGTTGATCTTTAATAGCACAACATTTATGGTATATATCAAGAACTTAGCTTAAAGACATTATCTATCTGAAACTAGAGATAATTATATGCAGCATATCTAACAGAAATGCTAACCTACTCACTAAGTAAATCATCTCAAATACGAGACCAATCATCTTTTCTATACTGAGAATATAACAAGATTCACACCAACAACAACAACTAAACAGCATGACGGTGTCTAGGAAGCAACACCAACAGCTAAACGACCCACTCTTGTACTATGGCTCAAGTCCATACTTCTAACATCCTTTATCATTTCATTGTTTCCTGTTCTTCGCGCAACAACCTTTGTTTTGTCTTAAGCTTTAAAGTCCTTGTTCCTCTTGATACAATCTGATGTTCTTGGTCTTGGAGAATTTGAGACCAGCCTTTTCTCTTGCGCTCTCTTTGGAGCTACTGTTTGATTTGATTGGGTTTTCTTGGATGTTTTGCTTGTTAGAGATGAAGACGGCACGCTGCTGTCTGATAACTCTACTGAAGGATGAACGGTTACTTCTGAAACCTGTGGTGAATCAGCTACATTTAGACGTTCATTAGTGGACCATCTGTTATAAACTTCTGCCACTGAACAACGAACAGTGTTCTCTGTTGCACTAGTAGCTCTAGCCCCTGCAGTCGAAGGCCTGCTTTGTGATTTACTGGATTTAGTTTTACTTGCTAACTCCTGAAAAAGTAATCAAAGAGCAAGTTATATTACTAGGTCATCGAAGCGAGAGGGAAAAATAATCACTTCAGAGGAGGATAAGGATGAAGACTAAGAGATTCTTTAAGTAAATGGCCCGACAGATAATTAGTAACACGTTTTTTTTTTCCTGTTCCAGTAGGATCACAAGATTTATGTAATTGGATAGCTAAAAATTGAATATTATAAATACTAACTGCTATGACATCAGTGAAAAAAGATTGGCATCCACATCGCTGGCTTCTCATATTACTCGCGTCGACAAGAAAGGGTAATATTACTATGCATTCAGATTTCAGCTTCTAAAGGATGCTTGGGGAGTTGAAGTTCAATGAGCATCAAATTTCCCAACCATGCCATTCCAGATAATCAAATAAACTTCGATCAAACCTGTTCCAGTGTAGACCTTTATCACCTAGACCAACGAGATGAAACTAAAAAGGGCCCCAAGGAAGTATGTTGTATAACACCCATAACTAATATCATTGAATGGGGCCTTAAAGGATATCATAATAGGAGGTCCAATGCACAAAATTGTCTATTCTGTCCTTTAGTGTCAATGTTTCCCTTGATCAAGGATAGTGAGATAGAACTTCTCTATTCTCTATTGTTTTTTATTGGTTTAAATTTTTAGAAAGGTGAAATCGCTTGTCCAAGAAAGGGGATTTGAGTCATAAAATGACATGAGAGTGCTTCTACCATAAAGCAGTACGTAAAACAGCTTGCAAGAGTATCTACAAACAAGCTTTACTTTCATGCGAGAACAGTAAGCTAAGTGCATGGATTAGATGTTACCCAGTTTCAACATAGAAAAATAGAAAATAACAGAAAAAATAGGAAGATACTTGTGAAAGGTGAAATTTGACGATCCTCATTATATGAGACCTGTTATAATTCCTTTTTTTTTTAGCGGCTACCAGGTTCACGGTAGAAGGCAAGCATGGGAGTTGCTTTGAAATTGAAATTTCTCCGTAGCTGTTTGATCTCTGCTTCTTTCTTTTCCTGCATATATCACAAAGTAAATCAAACAAACAGTCATTATTTCTAGCTGCTGATAAAATAATTGTCATCTAACTCTTGCCGATGATATTCTACACTCCCTCGGTTTCAATTTGTTTGTCTTACTTTTCTTGTTAGTCTGTTTCCAAAAGATTGCCTCTTTCCTTTTTTGGAAACTCTTTTATTCTAAATTTCCTCATGACACAATTAAGACCACATGATATATCTGATTACTTTAAAGAGCTAACATTCAATAATTAGCACTTAGCAGCCTATGATTCTCCATATTAATTTGGACCTATTTCCGTTACTCACAAGAATCAGACCCTGGTTCATTACCTGGGTTCTTTCTTAGAGCTGATGCATTTCTTCCTCTTTGGCATGCACTTTGTCCTCTAGCTTCATAAAGAACTGAAATCAATATTAAAAACTTCTTTTAGGTTTTATACAACGTCTGAACTTTATCGAGTAGACACAAGAAATTGGTCCTTGCCTCTTTCCTTTTCTAGGCCCGCTCTTCAATTTTGAAATGAAAACTAGATCCATCCTGTTTCACGCCTAGTTGACATGAATTTACACTCTCCTTATCCCTGTACAACAATAATATGTATAAGATATATATTTATGAACACATTATGGAGTAAAAGCTCAAAAATTTTCCATGATATATACCTGTTTACACTTAGATGTAATATATGGCTAACTTTCTCTGTACAGGAAGCACGAGATGCGACAATCTTTCTTGCTATTGGCTATTGTTCAGTGCTATATCATTCAATAATAAACGAGATTAGAAAAATTAGGATGAATCAGTGCTACCAAAATATCCCACATTTTCAACATAGAAGACATGATTAAGCAGCATACCTTTTATGTTGGTTAAGTACATTAGCTTTTGAACCAGAAGAAACCTGTATAAAGCAAGTTATTTGTTACCATAAAATTTGATAATCAATTTACAAATTACGAAAGAATAATCTGATAAAAAAAGAAAGTTTTGTAATAGTTCGACAACATTGAAATAGCACGGTTACTCATCTGCATTGAAATTTGAAGATAACACTAAGCCTAAACTTGATACAAACCTCTGGTTTTGGCATTCTGGCAGTTGGACGCAAAAGAGTGCCAGGTGCGTCCAATCTGGGCTTTTCTCTTTATTGTGTCAAAGAAACACTGTTGTGCCTTCTATTTGGTTTCTTGGCATGTCTTTGTATGCTTGATTTAAGATTGTCCCCTTGACACTAGCAACATTAACTTGGGACAACATTCTGGATTTTGTATCTTCAGATTGAGTTGCAGTCCTCAACTACATTTTAGGCACAAGATGGATTACATGAAGGGGCACAAATTTTCTGAACTCGAATAAGACTACAATGCTATTAGTTAAAATAGCTTACTACAGCATCAAGCAAGATGGTTAACTGATGTTATAATAGAAGATTACTGATCACAAATGCTACAAGAGGTGCACCTTCGAAGATGAACTTCGCTGAGGTTCTGAACTAACACTGCCATCTTTCTCAGTGGTGTGAGCATAAGAGGATAGATGAACAGAGTTTGATGAGAACTTGATACTATTATCTTGGCCCTCTAGTTTCTCTTTCACTTCAATCGTAGGTTTAGGATCATTAAAAACTACATTTCCAGCATTGAGATTAAATTTTGCTTCAGCTTCCAGATTTTTAGGAACACTTTGAAGAACATCTGAACTATTGGTATATTACGTCCATAATGGAAAATTATACTATCTTCTCCGTCATATTCTGTGGCTTCAACGTCTCTATGGCTTGATCCTTCTCTGCCACATTTTGTAACTTCAATGTCTCCATTGTTTGATTCATCAAAACTCTCCTCAAAGCGTGCAGAATCACCAACCTCATTCACTAGCTTGAAATTTCCATCATAGCCTGTGTTTTTAGCTTGATACTTTCCATTCTTCGATAAATGGGTTGATCTTTCATGATTTTCATCAAAACATGCAGAATGGCCAACTTCATTAACAAGCTCCAAGTGCCCCGCATAGCCTTTATTTTCACTAGCTTGATACTTTCCATTCTCCAGTAAAGTGGCTGCTCTGTCATGATTTTCAACAAAGCATGCAGAATGGCCAATCTCATTAACATGCTCAAAGTCCCCCTCATAATCTGTATTCTCAGGTCCATCATAACTAGCTTGAGAATCAGCCCCATTCTGGAAGTCGGATGAACTCTGGCTTAGAAGTGCCTTCCTTCTAAAACGATCCTCAAAATATGCCTTTTTCATGGGTTACAGAACCTGGCTTGGAGTATTTCTCAACCTCTTCAAGATACATGTTGTGTGTGAAAGAAGACCTCCTCTCCCAACATAAAGCTTCTTTCTCAAATCTACCGAATGAGATAGATCCAGATTGCCATGAATCTGCCTGTCAATATTGGTAAGTAAATTAAGCTCAGGATGCAAAATCGAGTAATCATATATTAAGTAAAAGACCCCTTAGATTTAGTTCTCATGGAAAATCTTCACTTTCCCCTAATGGTCTAATTAGTAATGTATCAATTAGTATATCCGTACATGCTTATACAGCCGATCTTACGAGTCAACGAAACTCTCAATCTTTTACGCTAAAAGTTAACGGTAATAAAGTCTCAATCAATGAACAAGTATGCATCCCAGCTACAATTTTCACTGAGGTTCAAAATATGGAGAAGTAGACACACAAAGAAGATGAAGGGGGTTCAACATGTACTATATATACATAAAAGAATAATTAATTGTGCATAAAAACTATAATTTTCCACCAAAGGGGGTTCGGACGAACCCCCGACCCTACTTGGCTCCGCCGCTGATCCCAGTATTTAATATATGATTGCATGGAAGTGTTATGGATCCATAACTACAAAATCTACACATATTAACCCGTGGAAGGTAGAGAGAATGCTTTCGGATCACTCTTTCAGCACAATTATATAAGGACGCTACATACACATTTTCTAACAGAAAGTGAGATCTTGCAACCACATCCGAAAAAACACGCAACAAAGCTCTTTTCATTCCTCATTGAAGTATGCAGTCAGGAATCATGGGATGTGAAAAGCAAGAGTTTTCATTTTCAAGTGAATAAAAAAACAAGAAACTAGTAGAAAATTCACTAACCGCTTCCAACAGCTTAGAAAAGAGTACAAATTCAATTCACAAAAACAAATTATATACATTTTCTTTTTACATAATTAATCACATTCAACACCTAGAACATATAAAATGGATACTGAAATTCAATCTCCTAAGTTACCAATCTACCAATGAACATAAAGATTCAACCTTTTTTCTTCCCAATTAACTAAAGCATAAGAACAACAGTTTTTCTACTAAATCCAGCAGCAACAGATAAGAGAACAATACATTTGAGAACAAAAAAACTAACAAAGAAATGCAAATGAAAATGACAGTAACAAAGAGTAAGATCCATTAGAAACTTTACCTGGAAACTAAGCCTAAATGGTTCTTCAATATCACCTGCCATTTTAAAACTGATCCTTCTTTAAAGCACCTCTATAGATATCATCTACATTTCCCAAAAACAAAATCTTAAAATTCTGGCCAAAAAGAAAAAAAAAAACACCCCATCACTTAAAAATAGAATCTTTTTACTATTCCATACATAAACATCAACAAAAATGGACCAAAATGAAATTTTATAGACAACAAAAAAATAAAATTCTAAAAGATTCATCACAAAAAAAAAAATCAAACACCCAATCACTTAAAAATGGAGTCTTTTCACTGTTGCATACATAAAATGAAATTTTACAGATAGAAAAGAGCAAGAAAATTACAGTTTCTAAGCAAGAAAACCTTTAAATCCTGAAAGTTGCATCACAAAAAAATAGAGTATTTTCACTATTCCATACATAAAAATCATCAAAATGGACCAAAAATTTCATTCTACAGATAAAAAAGAGCAAAAAAATTATAGTTTTTAAAGAAAGAAAATCTTAAAATTCTGAAAATGAATCACATAAAAATATTCTAAACAAAAAAATCAAGCACCCCATCACTTAAAAATTCATTTTTTTCAGTATTCCATACATAAACATCATCAAAATGGACCAAAAATGAAATTTAACATATAAAAAAGAGCAAGAAAATTACAGTTTTTAAAGGATGAAACTGATAGAATCTTTAAAAGGGGTTGTAAAAGAAGCAAAATTGAGATAAGGAAACTTGTTTAGAGTAGAGAAGAGTCACTACTTTGCTCAGAAGAAAGGGAGTTATTTTTAGTGAGAAGGACAATGGAGTGAATATGAATGTTAGAAATTTTTTCTAATTGGATTTTGTATTTATGGAAATGATTAAATTTTGGTTTAAATAATTAAGTAGATCTTAAACCAAAATGAATTGCATCTACATCCTTCTAGTTTGATAATATTGTAAGAAAGAACCAATTTGTTTGTAAATCAAGCCTATCTTCCTTTTATTTCGCTCCCGCTTGATTATAGATTTTGAAATTTAAATTTTAAAAATTTATACTTGTGTTTGAATTTGAAAATATTTGAAAATTAGATTTTGAAAATCTGATTAATTTTTATGGTCAAATATATATTGTTCATAAATTTAGGAATTGAAAATTTAAATTTTTAAATCTAAAGTTGTATTGAACTTGAAAATATTTGAAAATCAGATTTTCATAATCTGAACATTATGGTCAAATATATATTAATTTGATGATATATTTTAAAAATTCTTTTCTAAATCTCTAGTCAAATGATAGCTTAGTTTTGTATTATAATAGACAAATCCCTTTGCTCACTTATTTTTTAAAAAAAATTATTTATTTCTAAATACCTTTGCTCGCTTATTTGTTTTTAAAAAAAAAAGAATTATTCATTTCTAGAAAAGAGTTAGATCAAGGAAGGCAATCTTAATTCATCTTTTTATATTTTGCTTCTCCTTCTATTCTTAGTTCAACCTTAATGCAATTTATATTTTAACTGTATATCTTTGATTATATAGTTATCTCTCTAATTTAGTTTTGTTACCCAAAAATAAGTGAAGGAAAATGCCAATAATGTAAATTGGAGCTATAAAATCTCCTTTTGTTTCAATTTTCATGTTATGTTATCCCTATTTTCTTACTAGTATGTTCTAAAATTTAAATTAGGATTATTAGTCTTATAAACTAATTTTAACATTTATTTATAGTTAAAGAAATTTTCACAACATATCTAAACTTCAGAATTTTTAACAAGATTTTTCATTCTTAAATTTCATGTAAAATCTAATATCATTACAAATCAAAACTCCTTAATAGTCACTATGCATAACAATTTGTTGTAACAATAAAAAATATTAGAATGAGCAACGATGGCATAAAAAAGTTTCGATTGTATATTGAAAATGGGAGGGAGATGTTTATACAATTTATTAAAACCAAAGGAAGAAATGTGTAATATTACAAAAACAGAAGGGAAAATGTGCAATTTATGGAAAAATTTATGATCCAGTGCTCTGTGGAGTACATGAGCAATCATGTGCTTGTGTTCCCCTTTTTGTTTACTTCTGTTGATTGGCCCACTTAAACTGGGTCCCACCTATATCTTCCCCACCTAATCGTTGTGATCTGGCCATTGGATCTTCTTGATCAGACAGTCAGGAATTAGTTCAGACTCTTCCACGTGTCTTCTCATTAAATGAAGAGACTTCCCTTTGTAGAGAGACATTCTGCTCTGCAAGCTCCCTCGCCCTTTCACGGTGTCTATGTTGTTCAATTTGGTATTTCTCAAGTTTTAGAGACCAATCACTGGATCTTCTATCCAACTACTTTTCCACTACTGATTGTAACTCATTCTTTTCTATCTCCAATCTTCGTATCTGTGAATCTAGTTCTGCCTGTAATATGCTGTCTTTTTCCTTAGCAGAAGCCCTTTCAACAACTTGATTCCGTAGCCTGATTGAAACTTCAAAATCCATTCGTACCTTCTCATTTCTCAATCTTCTAATAGTACGAATCAACACTGGAACGCTAAGGTCTCTGCCGTGAAGAAACATTTGTCATTACTTTGGAAAAGCAAATGCAAATTAAAACATTAGTTTAAGTGTGAAAAGGGAAGCTACAGCAAAATGATATGCATACCGGCTTGAATCACGACCAGATTTCTTAGGATGAACTTTCTTACTGTGACCATGGGGAGATTTTCTCAGATCCGTGAAATTCTTTTTTCATGACCCACTATCATAAAAGGATCCAGATAACAATGAAACACTCCTCCAAGAAGAAACTTCCTTGGACTTTAATGGTAGTGAAGGGGTCTTTTTTGCATCATTAGTTGATGATCGAAAAAAGAAGAAGTTGTTCTTCATCATCTCTATGTATGGGGACTGTACATGAATCAAACTAGTGTCCATGAGATTTCAAAGGACAAAGCAAAACACTCATAAACAGCCACTCACAAATCATCATCCATTCATGAAAATATTGCAAGCTAACTAAATACTTATGAGTCAAAGCAAAACATCTCTCTTTCTACATGCTTCTTCTTCAACAACAACATACATAACCCCTACCTTGGCAAGTAGAAAATTTGTTTCCCATAAATCCTCGACAGGGAAAGTAAAAATACGAGGATATTTATGAAGACATAAGCAGTAAAAACAGTAGCAAGTAAGAAAACAGAGGTATACGATACAACAAGTAGAAAAGGAAAATATATACTAATACTACTACCAGAAGAGACATGATGCGAAACTATTTACTACTAGCCTTCTACTGAAAATTAATAAAATACCCCACAAACAAATAACACAAGAACAATTCAAAGAACTTATCAAATCCTTATGATAAAACAAATAATCATGGTAAATAATTAAAAAAAAAAAAGAGAGAGAGAAATTACTGAATCAAAGAGTTGAAAGAGTAAGAGCCGGCAAAAGGTTGTCAGAATTTGTAGAATTCTTGTCATTTTTTCTTGAAAATGTTGCAGGTCTAGTTATTCTTGGCTAAAGATGTGAGTAGTCAAATCAACATACATGAAGGGGAACAACACATGAAGGCATAACTAAGAACTTATTTGGCTTTGATTCATCTATATGGTAAAGAAACAGGTAAAATAAATGTTATACCTATTATATAATAGACTAAAATGTATAGACCTTTTACAGATACTAATAATAATAATAATAATAATAATACTTAATATAGAAACCTCAAATTTTGAGTCCAAAATTAAAATATATGGTTAACTAATAAAGAGATCTCAAATTTAATTCATTCAAATCTTTAAAGAAAGGAATTTGTCAATTTTTGTTATTAATTACCTTAATTGCATGCATACACAATTATGTAATCTCTATACCTATTTTAATTTTTAAGATGATCTTACTAATTAATAATGAGATCTCAATTTAATTAATTCCAACCTTAAGTAAACAATTTATTATTAAAATTGAAACTTTTTACCTAAATTGCATTATATCTAACGCGGGAAAGGAGATAATCGATCCCTTTAAATAACTCTCCTATTCTATCTCTCCCATTGATTGGATAAAATATAAGGAAATAAGAAAATTACACTAGTTTTATACACCTAGTTAATCAGAGGCAGACTAGAATTTAAGCACGACAAAACACCTTTGCCTTTAAATATACAAACTGGAAGTGCAAAAATTTGGCGTGCAACTCTTAAAATTTAATGATTATGAGAAAATTCTTAGCAAAATTTTACTTTCTCTGTCTCAAAATAGTTAATATATTAGCTAAAAAATTGTCTCAAAATAGCTTACATGTTTAAGAGATCATGAGTTAATTAACCACTTTTTTTCAACTTTACCCTTATCACTAATATATATATATATATATATATATATACACACACACACTAGATACCTGTGCCCGTGCAAGGCACGGGCATTTTGATAACACTAATGTGCAAAAGAGATCCAACTTTGCAGAAGATTATTTCGTACTTGTTGTAATTGTTTAGTATAGGAGTAAAAGAAAAGAAATGCAGTAAAATGAAACAATGTTAACATAATATATACATTCATTGTGGAATGAGATTGAGCTTGCTAGACTAGTCCAACCAATACAAAAGTGATTATATAAGTGGAAAAAAATCTAGCTAGATTATTGCAACTACAGTTGGCGACACGTCATTCGTTTGGACATTTCTGAAAAAATACATGATGCACATCTCAATTGAAAATTTTAAATTTATAAGTTATGGAGACATATAAATCGATTCCAAAATATTTATTGCATCATAAAATTATCGAAATACCCTTGATAGTTATTTAATAAGCAACAAAAAGATATTTATAATAAATTACTACCATGTATAATTCAATTACAATGGTCTAAATGAAAATATTATTAAAATAATACATGAGGACAAAACTAATAAATATAAGAAAAATCAATATGCATGTGTAACCATTTTATTGTATAATAAAAATGAGGGCAAAACTAACAAATATAAGGAAAAAGCAATATGCATGTGTAACCATTTTATTGCATCCTAAAATTACCAAAATACCCTTGACAGTCATTTAATAAGAAAAAAAAAGATATTTATAAAAAAATTACTGTCATGTATAATTCAATAACAAAGGTCGAAATAAAAATATTATTAAGATAATAAATAAAGAGAAAACTAATAAATATAAAAAAAAAAAAGTAATATACATGTGTAACCATATTATTGCACTATAAAAATGAGGACAAAACTAATAAATATAAGGAAAAAATAATATGCATGTGTAACCATTTTATTGCATCCTAAAATTATCGAAATATCCTTGATAGTCATTTAATAAGGAACAAAAAAGATATTTATAAAAAAATACTGCCATATATGATTCAATTATAAATGTCTAAATAAGAATATTATTAAAATAATACATCAGGCCAAAACTAATAAAAAAAAATGTTAATGCAGCATAAAAATGAGGGCAAAATTAAGAAATATATAAAAAAAAATAAAGTGCATATGTAACAATTTTATTTACTACTATATATAAGTGAAGGTTGGGTGATTAAAATTACCAAAATACCCTTGGTAGTCACCCCAACCTTCACTTATATATATCAAAAAACCTTGGGTAGTCATTTAATAAGGATCAAAAAGATATTTATAAAAAAAAATACTACCATGTATAATTCAATTACAAAGATCTAAATAAAAATATTACTAAAATAATACTTGTGAACAAAATTAAACTAATAAATATAAGAAAAAAGTGATATGCATACGTAACTATTTTATTGCACCATAAAAATGAGGACAAAACTAATAAATATAAGAAAAATCATATGCATGTGTAATCATTTTATTTACTACTATATAGAAGTGAAGGCTGGGGTGACTAAAATTATCGAAATACCCTTAATAGTCACCCCAACCTTCACTTATATATTAAGTAAAGAATAATATAATAATAATAAATAGAATAGAATAGAAATAGTAATAATAGTTATGTGCTACTACTAATAAAGTAAAGGTTTGGTACTACTAAAAGACAAATTAGTAGTATTACCAAACTTTTACTTAAATATTATATATATTAGTAGGGAAAAAAAAAATAATAGTAGTAATAGTAATAGTAAAAAAAAGTGATAATAATAATAGTAGTAGCAATTGAAGTAGTAATAGTAAAAAAATGAATAATAATAACAACAACAACAACAACAACAACAATAATAATAATGATAATAATAATAGTAGTAATAGTAGTAGTAATAGCAAGTAGGCACTAAAAGACAAAATAGTAGTACCCAAAACTCTTTATTTATATATAAGAGTAATATATATATTATTATTATTAAATATATATTTAATTATAGGTGAAATTACTTGTTTACTATCCCTTTTTTCGAAATATATACGTATAGATAATATACTTTCGTACATGGTTATATTATTGAGGAGAACTGAATTTGTATGTTATAATTTTTTATTTTTTATTTAGTTTTACAGACTTTTTATAAGAGATCTTCATTTTTATATCTTCATTTTTATACATAAGATATACCCATTCTAACGCATAAGAGATTTTTAAAAAAATTGCACTTCCTCATATTTTATTTAATCAACATTTAATATATTTTGTAAGTTAGAATATAATTCTCTTCATTATTTGCAATGATCGACAAATCTATGCAAATATTCACCTCTAATTTTTTACTTGATATTTTGTCCAATATTTTTTTAATTGCTTTGTCCTAATTTTTGCCTAAAATCAGTAAATTAAAATCCACATTTTACTCCAAATTTTATGCCAATTAACATCTTCTTCCTCTTTCTTTTTATATTCTTTCACCATCTTAATACTTTCATATATACATCTTTTAAATTTATTATAATATGCTTATTAATCAAATAATTAACACCCCTCTCCTCATCAGTCTATAGACATTTCCTTCTCACAACTTAATTGAAAAACAAGTAAAATACAGTATTAAGTACAGAATCTTGGAATGATTACACCTAGAGGAAGAAATAGAGAGAATGACTTCAAAGAATATTCAGCAAAAATACATACCATAAAGAGGCTCTTGTGTGGAATATATGGGTGTCAACCCATATAAAGAATAGTAAATTGGGAGGTGTAAATTAGTTTAATATAATAAATAAATTGAAAAAATTGAGAAAAATAGAAATGGAAGCTTTAGAAGTATGCCACATAAGCATACTCTAAACCTCCTTTTTATATATATCTATAATCTATAATCTATATCTATATCTATAATCTATAATCTATATCTATATCTATATCTATAATCTATAAGCTATTGATTCACTTTTGTACCTTTCAAATTAAATTAGTACTCCTTTGATTATAGGTATTCAAATCTTATTATGATACACTTCTAACATTTATTTTCAAGCTTTAGTATACTTTTCGAGTTACTTTTATCTTGCTCCTATTATTTCTCGAGAATTACGCAGGAGCCATATCGTGTTGTTAGTCTTTTGATAGATGACTTTTAATTCTCTTCTATCGCGACTTTCAGGTTGCTATCTTTAGCTTTACCATAATATTTTATGTTATTGTTAATTTGTTATAAGTAGTTATTTTAAATTATAATGCTCATTGATAATGTTGTTCATTTTTTGGTGTATTTTTGTGTATCAATAGTCAATACCAATAAGGCCGTAACAATTAAAAATATATTTAACCATTATTATTTATTAAAATAGAATATTACATTGATTTTAATGTTAGTTACTTAGAAATATTGTTTGAATTTTTTATTCTTTATTAAAAGACTCAACAATAGATAAAACCGTCTTTTTACATCTTCATCAAATTATTATTTAATTAAATTTATTTTAATATTATAAAGAATCTAAAAACATCTGATAAGAAAAATATTATAATATTGGAAACATTGTCAAATTAATTAGAATTCTACCAAGAAACTAAAAGGTCGGTTGGTTTAAATATGTCACTCCCGCTACATGAACATATTAGCCAACATAGTTTGTG
Organism: Capsicum annuum; assembly: GCF_002878395.1. Taxonomy (NCBI): domain Eukaryota; kingdom Viridiplantae; phylum Streptophyta; class Magnoliopsida; order Solanales; family Solanaceae; genus Capsicum; species Capsicum annuum. Next base: position 31,649 of record NW_025836069.1, read on the forward strand.
AAACTTTATAGGGTTAGCTTTATGGCATAATATTTTTTTGGGTGAAAATCATTTTCACCCCTCAACTTTGATTAAAACATTAAACTCCCCCCTCAACATTGAACAATAATCATACTTCCCCATTTATCTCATGCAATGTCCATTTTGTCCTTGTAATTTCAATCCTATATTTATGTAATATCTTTTTATATTATATGTCATGAATATTTTTTTTAACATGGATATTTGTAGCATTTATTTAAGTTTATTAACTTTATAAGTAAATTAATACTTTTTATAAATTTATCACAAAATTTAATTTTATTTTTTAAGATCGTTATTTTAGTATTATATGTATTAAAGAGTAGTTTGGTGTGACGTATAATTATAATAATTCAGAGATAAAGTTCATCATTATTTATCCTGCATTTATTTAGATGTATTAGGTAGTCTCAAAATTATTTGTCGCACCATTTATACCACAGTGATAAGATAAGTTATCACATATACATATTAGTATAACTTATTTTGTAATAACTAATCTTGGAATAACTTGTTTCCAAACAACCCACCCCTAAGTGTGTATATATATATATGTATGTACATGCATGTGTGTATATTTTTGTATTTTATCACTCTCTTACTAAATTCGTTTCGTATTACTTGACTTTTTGTTGATATAACGCAATCCCTAAGAACATTTTACTTAAAAGTATATTTTGCTAAATAAACCTTATTAACGATAATTTGAAATTTTAAATTTGTCTATACTATTACTTTATATAGTCATTTAACACTAAAGGGTATAAAAAAAACATAATACAATTCTCTTGATTTCACAAATTGTGCAGATAAATTAAAGCATCTATTTTTAGTATGAGGATCAAGTGATAAGAAACAATATTATCTATTGTCTATATCAGTAAATAAGTTGTGATTGTCATTAATAGAGTATCACAAATTTTAAAATTTATATAAATAAATATAATCTTTGAAATTTGACCTTATTTTTATTCGAGAAAAATATCTAGTTCCCCAAACTATGACCAAATTTGCTACGACACACGTCAACTTCATGGGGTCCTATTACCCCTTAAACTAAATTTAGCGTATTTTTGTCAATCTTTTTAGCTAACGTGATACCTTTTGTCAATCATTTTAGATGGTGTGACACCTTTGATGTGAGCTCCATTTTATATAATAAAGGTGTCACATTAGCATAAAAAATGACAAAAATACACTAAATTTGAGTTCAGGGGATAATAGGACCCCTGTAAAATTGGAGTGTGTTGTAACAACTTTGACCATAGTTCGGGGTGGTACTAGAGGCTTATCTCTTTTATTTATTGTTTGAATTTTATGCATTGAAATATGTTTATAAAATTAGGATTACTTATTATTTTCACTTGTAAAATAAATATTATAGTTTTGATTATTATTAATAAAACTAATTTTCTTATTATGCTAATTTACTTCATAAAGATCATCATTAGCTTATATACTTAATTAGTATTTCTTACTTTTTTTTCCCTAGAAGATAATGTTTATGTTTCTATGAAAATTTTGTTATATGAATTTTTTTTAAAATGAAAATATGATGATTTTAAAGAAGTTAAGAAAAATTGATGATAAAGGGTAAAATAGAAATTTTAAAAATTCAATTAGGATAAGGGGGGGGGGGGGTATGATTATTGTTCAAAGTTGAGGGGGGAGTTTGATTTTTAAGACAAAGTTGGGGAGGGAAAATAATTTTGACCAGAAAAAAGAAAAGAATTGTCTTCTTCGGCTGAGGTGCGGATATCTCGCTCTCTTTAAGGAGATTCAAGCCCACTTCAGCAAAGTATTTCACCTTTCCAGCAGTAATCTTCTTGACTTGTCCCCTCTAGGATACAACAGTCTTTCTCACAACTCCAATCGTACTTTCTTCGGCTCTCTCGCAGTCTTCGTGAAGCTAACTCATTTTTATTTGTCCATAACACAGCTTTCACAAAGACCCATATCAACAGATCTCAGCTCATTTAAAGCTCCTTTTGCAGCCCGTATCTTCATTCCTTTGGCACTCATGTGTCCAAGTCTATTGTGCCACAGACATGAATCGGAAGCACCCTCAGCAACAACAACCATGTTTATACACCCTGCAGTGGTGTACAAGGTTCCAGTTTTTGTGCCACATGCTACAACCATAGCACCCTTCACAATCTTCCACGAACCTTTCCCAAACTCTGCTACGTAGTCTGTGCTATCCAACTGACTGACAAAGATTAGATTCTTCTTGAGACTAGGAATATATCTGACATTCTCCAATGTCCACTGATTTTCTGCTAGAGTTTTTATGCAAACATCCCCCTTTTCTTCAATCGGCAACGGCTTGTTATCATCAAGATACACTTTTAAAAAATATGCAGACTTGAAATTTTGGAATAATTCCTTGCTTGGAGATGAATGAAAAGATGCACCAGAATTCAATATCTAAGATTCAACTGGGCTGTCCACACTAAGGATTAGAGCATCCCCAATGTCTTCTGCTGAATTAATAGAATCATTATCATCTCCAAATTTTTTATTCTTCTCCTTCTTGGGTTTCTTACAATCTGTCTGAAAGTGTCCTTTCTCTCCACAATTCCAACATGTCATGTTGGGTTTTGGAGATTTTCCACGATTCTTAGATTTATATCTGCCATGTGTGTTCTAACCCTTTGATTGGCTTCTCCCCTTTTGGTCAACGCTGAGAGCACTACTCGATAACTCCACAGTTTCTCATTTACGAATTCTTTCTCTGAGAACAACATCTCGGATTTCATCAAACTTCAGCTTCTCAGATCCCCAGAAACTACTAATTGCAGCAACAATAGTATACCAAGACTCGGGTAGAGATGACATCAAAATCAATGCTTTGATTTCATCTTCGAAATTAATTTCCACAGAGCACAGTTGACTAACACATAGTTAAAATCATTATTTTCAAAACAATGAAACAAACTATACATAATACACTATATGATGATATCAAGAAAATCAAAATCAAATCGAAACCTAACATGTAGTAGATAACCAAAATTATTTTACTTTAGCAGAATTCATACACTGTCACGATAAGTGAAAATATACACACTTTATGCACTATATATAATCATATATTAAGTTTTAAAATTCTTACTATTTTACAATAAATATAATTAATAATGATAAATTTGAGGAAATAAAAATAGACCCTACTCAAAAGGGTAAATAATTTTCCCTAAAAAGAAAAGCTAGATAAAAATTAATATAAGTGTTGTAACTTTTCTTTTTAACCAAAAGAGTCAAATCCAATGTAACTCAATCACCTCTCTTAAGCAAAAAAAAAAAA